>NW_027656553.1:0-81288 GCF_964235325.1 Thermobia domestica
TGTTGAGTTTTCACCAAATCACTCTGAGCTTATTGTCGTTTTGACCATCCATTACCTCTGTCCTGCGCTATCTGTACAGGGATCTGGATTCTCGGAAACGCATCCCAACGCTTACGGTCTTAATGTATTAAGGGGGGCGGGTGGCTCAGTGGTAGAGCGTTCACCTCCACTGCTTAGGGTCCCTGGTTCGATCCCAGCTCGCGCCGTGTGGACTTTGTGGTCGACAAAGACCGTGCTTGTGATTTTTCTCGGGGTTCTCCCGTTTCCTCCCACTTTCTTCATTTCATTCATTCCTCATCATCACCGTTTCCTTTAGCCCAACCTGCATAACGTGGGACGTAAAACTTAAATATTTCATTTCATTTTTCATTTTTTTCTTAATGCATTACAAAGAAATTAACATATCAGAAATTGTGTTGACAGAAGCTATTACTAGAACATAGCGACCCTAACAACATAAATTTTTGATACTAGACACTCTCTATGAAGACTCAACGGAAACGAGACGTAACATCTTCTACAGTAAGTTCCAAGAATATTTAAATTTACGGAAATTTGCATTGACTACTAGTCATAATGAATGAATAGTCTTTAAGCTTCAGGAGATGCAAGATAGCTTCACATAATACATGATGATCCATAATATAGGGTGTCCCAAAAGTAGGTATACATCCCTGCATTGATCAAGTATAAGATTCTAGTTAACAGGTTTATGGATCATCATGTATTATGTGAGCCACCCTGTATTAAGAGAAGAAGAAGAAGAAGCAAGAATACCCTGTAAGGCAATAACACATATTTTTAAGTGACATGATCTTATGCAAAATTGCACAAAAAAAAGAAAAAGAAATATTTTTCTGTCTACATAACACATAAAGTCCAATGGACATTCCCGAACATCAATTGGATGTCCAATCCATGCTTAGAACATCCATGCTCGGTGGTTCATGTTTGGTCCAATTCGGTTTCCGCTATGGGTCCATTTGTGCTCCACTAAGGAATATAAATGCTACATCTACACGCGTGTGTCCATTTGGTCCATCCATATTTGGTCTACCTATGAATAATTGCCTTGTTGCTAATATAGTTATAAAATGTTCGGTCATGGGTACAACATTGCTGAAAGCATTTGAATCACTGAATGTTGATTGTCAATTGTGCCACGCCTACATATAATAATAATAATAATAATAATAATAATAATAATAATAATAATAATAATAATAATAATAATAATAATAATAGTAGTAGTAGTAGAGCAAATGTGAGCTTTAATTTGCAAAAGATAACTCGAAATCATTTTTGGATCAAAACATGCAATATATTTCAGGCAAATATATCTGGAGAACTATCATACATATGGCGTAGCCAAACCCAAGCTACAGGGTGCGGCACGGAAAACCGGCCCGTAAAGTGAACACATAAAATGAAATGTAATGTATTGAATATGATTAACTACAACACATAAATGAAATGTAATGTATTGAATATGACTACTCACCTTCACAGCAGCCTTCACAGCAGGTGCTGGAAGTGTCCTCCGCCCACTTCAACACACATGTGAGCACGATTGAGGAGATTCATATATACCCTTGTCAGTTCTTGTGTTTTAATGCTATTGGGACATCCTGGATCCTGGTCTTGAGTTCTTCAATTGTGTGTGGATTTGTTTCGTATACTCTTCCCTTTAACAGTCCCCATAAGTAAAAGTCACACGTGGATAAGTCTGGTGACCGAGGAGGCCACAAGCCTTTGCTGATTGTCCTCTCTGGTGTAAACATCTCATGCACAAGGGACAATGATGCAGCTGATGTGTGGCATGTTGCACCGTCCTGCTGAAAGTAACAACTGACGCTCCTCTTCGGTCAAGTGTGTATAAAACTCCTCCAGGATTCCCATATACACGTCACTGTTCACTGTCATCTCAAAGAATATGGGCCCAATAACGCATGTGGCGGAAATGGCACACCAAACACCAATCTTCTCATCATGCAAGGGTACCTGGTGGATTGCGTGTGGATTTTCTGTCGACCAATACCGGTTGTTTTGGGAATTTACGTACCCAGACAGGTGGAACCACGCCTCGTCACTCATGATGAGCATTAGTGGATCCAAGAAACCACTGGCAACATTGCTTAACAGCCATGAACAGAAATGCACCCTCTTCTGCAGGTCAGGCTCCTTCAGTTCTTGCACAACACTTATCCGGTACGGTTTTAACTTCAGTCCCCTTAAAACACGTCTGCAACTTCTCTCACTCGCATGAATCTCTTGACTCAATCTCCTGGTTGACTTTCGAGGACTTCTTGTCATTATCTCCTCCACCTGCATCTTTAATTCAGGTGTGCAGACAGATGGTCGTCTGTTCCTGGGAGCATTTTGAACCGATCCTGTACGCCGCCATTTTTCAATCAATTCCTGAATGGTGCTTTTTGCTAGCACAGAACGTCCTGGAAATTTCTCCCGAAACAAATTCTTTGTTTTCACAAAAGATCCAGTGAGAATGAACCCTTCAACAATGGCAACACGCTCGGGTATCGAATACGGCATTATCACACACTGACACTCACCCGGCTTAACACAACGAGGCCTTTTTCTCAACTGGTTTCGACAAGTTTCACTGGCTGCGGCTGCACGTGACTGCTGCAGGTCACGTAAGTCGACCCGACCTCGACATGCCATCTCTTCGTAGGAAGGTAGATTATTTAAGTGTTGCCAAAAACACAATATACCAGAATATTACGACGGGCCGGTTTTACGTGCCGCACCCTGTATCACTTAACTCAGTATGATGTGCTTATTCCGTAAAAAATACGAAAACTCGATTTAGGGACCGTTCAAAAATTTTGTGGTTCCTGATCCAAAAACTCCAATATATTTCAATCGAACATTTTCTTGTATGCCTTATATCTAGAGAACTACATACAGTGTAGCCAAACCAAACTATCACTTAATTCAGTATGATGTGATTATTCCGTTAAAAAAAAAAATCGATTTAGAGGCCGTTCAAAAATGTTGTAGCCCCTGATCCAAAAACTAATTATTGATTAAGATCACAATCTTTTGATACATTTTTTTTTATCATTCCCAAAATTCTTGGCCCAAATCGCAATCTTTTGATCTATTTTTTGGACATTCCTAAAATTCTTGTTTTAAAAAGCTTTCCTATTTTGACTAATGATCAGGGCTAAAATCGCAGGGAACGCCGTCCTCTCACCTCGAAAAAATATGCATGGCGTCCCTTCAGTTCCTAAAAAAAATACAATGGGCAAAGATAGGCAGAGGAACGCCATGGCATCATGCCGTTACCTACCGTCCCTCTACCTTTTCAGATCCAATTTTACCCAGTGTTGCCAACTAGTTGACACAAAACGTCGCTAAATGGGAGATAAAATGACTCCAATTTCGGGTGAAAAGTCTCTAAAAAATTATTAGTGGAATTCTGTCTCTCTCTCTTTCTCTCTCCATATATATATATATATATATATATATATATATATATATATATATATATATATATATATATATATATATATATATGTGGGTGGGTGGGTGTAAGTGTTAAATTTGTGGTCAATTCAAATTGAAAGAATCATATGGAACTAAGAATAATTTCAATTTTAGAACGATATATATATATATATATATATATATATATATATATATATATATATATATATATATATATATATATATATATATATATATAATTTATGATCAATTTCAATTCAGCAAAATCAAAAATGAGTTTAGAAAAACGAACAAAGGATTGATTCTCATATCCACTTCACTTATACTTACGTTTCTACAAATTATCAACTTACTATTTCTAACGTATTATTTTTGCCTTTAAACGCAAGCTCTGCAACCTAAAGAACATTATAAATTGGAGTTGGTCTCCGTTAAAGGGCAAGAGGTAACAGCAATCATAGCGTAAATATGGAGATACATGTTATATACTTTCCCAGCTCATCAATGCTTGCGCTAATTCAAATAAACGAAAAGAAGACAAACATGTATCTCATGATTCGACTCATAGTATTTCATTATAGAAGGACAAGTTGGTAGCACAAAAGTCGCTAGATTTGGACGTAAGTCGCCAAATTCTGATTCAAAAATCACCAAAAAAGCCGCTAATCGAAAAAGATATTTTTGGTCGCTATCCCGGAAGTCGAATCCCCTAGATTTAGCGATTTTTCCCCCAAATTGGCATCACTGATTTTACCCCTGCTAATGATCCTTTGGATTCTGGGCCTCCTTTCAACTCTAGTTTCATCATCATCACCACATGCCTCTCCCTTCCAACATTTTGCAGAATTTATGGTTGTGTTGTAATTGTGCTCTAAATATTCTAGTCTCATGTGCTCATGTAGATGTATTTGGAACTCATTAAGAAGGTACTTTCATATATGCGTAACTACTATGAATAAGCCTAAACCAGTACATCAATTCCAGTATGTGTACGAATTGTCAGCCGTATTTCGTCACCACTATTACTGGTATATTCACAGACGAGACCTAACCGCCAGTCCTCCTTCCTCTTAAGGACTTCTTCAAATAAAAAAAAAAAAGCAACTATTCACAAGTATTAATGGAAACATTTGTCTTAAGAGCCTGATATATACTAAAAACAATACAAAATTTGCCATTTTTCTTTTGCTCGTTTTTCATAAGTGAAAGGAGATAATGAAATGCAACTTACCACGATCATAGATAATGTTATTCTAGAACAGAAAATATGAATCTGAAGAATTTTCAGTGTTGCCATACATAGAAATCAGAGTGTTGCCAGAATAACATTTCCCCAAAAATCTAAGCTAAAGCAGCGACTAGAGGAACGAACTCAACTGCATTTAATTACGTATCATGTTGTCTTGGAATCCTGTCAACTAATTTTTAAATAATAGTTGTATTTAGTTTGTAATGAACAAAATAATTTTAACATATGGTTATTAAAATTAATAATACTAAAGTTATTAGAAAGTATTTCACAGGATATCAAAACAACAACATACGTAATCAAATGCAATTGATTCGTTCCTCTAGTTACTGCCTTAACTTAGATTTTTGGGGAAATGTTATTCTGGCAACATTGTAATTTCTATGGATGGCAACACTGAAAATTCTTCAGGTTCTTATTTTCTGTTGTAGAATAACATTATATATGATTGTGGTAAGTTGCATTTCATTATCTTCTTTCACTTGTGAGAAACAAGCAAAAGAAAAATGGTAAATTTTGTATTAGTTTTAGTACATCAGGGTCTTAATTCTTATCTGGCGGCTGCTTCGAAGTCCACATTAAATATATCTGGGGATTAACACATAGCAAGTAATTACAATAGAATAAGTAAAACGCATTATAAACGTTGTGCTGCTTAATTTCCTTAGCCATATATCTACTTATCATCTACCTTGTTGTGAGTAATTTTCTCATTCAACAGTTTCCGACTAGTTTTCAGCCTCGATAGAAAATATTAACTTTAAATTTTTATATACAAACATAAGATTATTAACAACTTAGTCGTAATTGTAACAAATAATATTTTTGAAACGACCTTCAAAAGAAAGCGATTGGAATCATTTGCGTTAGCAGCACATAAACTTTGGGGGGATACACTACTGGGCTAAATTGGGGCGTGGAATACTCCCAGGAAAGCGGGGGATCCTCCCCTGGAAAATTTAAAAGCAATAGTCTTTGTGTATTGCATTTTAAAGAATTTTTAACTTAAAAAGCAAACAAAAACTTTTATTTTTTATTTTTTTTTTACCTCTGATAGTCTAGTTCAGTGGTTCTCAAATTTTCCGATAACGCTGACCCCCTGAGCATTCGGAATGTAATCCGCGGACCCCTTTGCAATGCTATCTGAAATTTCACATTGTATTAAAAACTATACTGATTAGAACTACCACTGACAAGAAAAAGATCAAATAAAACATTGCAATAAGTAATTTATTCTAAAGATACATGATTGTTTCCTAGTGAACGAAATTTCAATTGAAAATACAGTAGACCCTAACTTTCAAGCCTGAAAACCAATGTACTTTTTTTTAAAAAAAGAAATTCACTTGATAAACAATGTTCTAAAATGTGGGGTCACTAATATGAGGAACGAAATTCTTTCAATTTTTTCATAATTGCACTGAAATCCGGAATAAGTTTTGTCAGCATTAATCTTAAGTTCGATTCCACATTAAGAAGATTTCGTTTTCAGGCTTTAATACTGCAAAGAGCAGAAAAGGTCTGTGTCACATAAGTAGGTGGTAGGGTAAGGCATCAAATGTTGCAACGCCTTTTTAGACAACTCTTCATACTCACAGAAATTTAGTAAAATAGGAAAACATTTACATTTACAAACGTAAGTATAATTTCTAATTGCTTTCTTTTTAGTAACTGAAAAAAATACTTCTTACGTAATAGCTGTGACTTCCATTTTATTATAACATATTTCAATTTTTAGGCTTCGCTGGACCCCCTGGATACGTCCCACGGACCTCCAGGGGTCCGCGTACCCCACTTTGAGAACCACTGGTCTAGTTTATTTTGGAAAATGTGATAGTAAAAAAATACAGTATGTTTATTCGACAGTAAAATTCAGCCTTGGTTTACAATTTTAGTTAAACGTAAAGGATACCAAGTGTATGTCAAAACAAAAAATGATAAAAGGTAGTGTGAAGTTAATATTCAGAAAGAATAAAGTTTTAAAACCCGGTTTTAAGCCTACAACTAATGTAAATGAGGCTCAACGATGTGTAGTTAGAAAATTAGTTGAAAATTATGTTTTTCTAAGCTAAACTAAACTCGCTTAGCTGCTTGCTATCTAAACAAAAAGTTACAGTTTGTTACTTTACAGTATATACTCCACCTTCACCTTCTTAGGGCCAAAAAATGCCCGCATTTTTTCACAATTGGAAACAAACTTTTGTGCTACTTTTTTCATATCCACTTTTGTCTAACATTGTTTTGTGAACGTAGCAAACTGCTACATCCAACAAAAGAAATATCTTATTTTGATTAGTGTGGATTTTCAAAAAGCTTATGACTCTATAAATCTAAATTTATTAATTTCCAAATTATTTAAACTACATATTCCGCAACAGTTCATATTGCTTATTTACAATTTATTATATGATAGACATGTACATATTAAGTTGAACAATTCTTATTCAAAATCTAGACGTACCTCTACTGGTCTGTTACAAGGTAGTAAACTAAGTCCAACTCTTTTTAATCTCTTCATGTTAGATCTTATTAATGTGTTGAATAAAACTACAAATACCTTCTTGTATGCTGATGACCTGGTTACATACGAAATAGTGGAAAATCTAAAAATTGGAGTGGAAAAAATACAACACAATATGCAAAATATACACCAATGGAGTTTTAAAAATGGATTGGATATAAATTGGGAAAAATCATCATTTACAATTTTCACAAAGAAACGTATAAAAATTTTACCACAAATAAGAATTAATGGCAAACAACTAAAATTTATGAAACATTGGAAATATTTAGGACTTAATCTTGATACTACCTTATCCTGGAAGTCGCATCTTCAATATTTAACCAAAGAAGCAACTAAATATCATAATATATTGAAAAGTTTGAGTGCCAAAAAATGGGGTATACAACCTCATGTGTTGAATATGATTAATCAACAAACATTAACTGCCAGAATTTTATATGGTTCCATGTTTTATAACACTAATTATACAATGTTTTACACAAAAATTCAACAAATTCATTATAATGTGATTAAGACAATATTATCTCAACCAGCTTTTTGTCCAAGGAATGCTATCTTAGAAGCTACAATGAATGTACCGATAGAAATAAAAATATTCCAACAGACGGCAAATTTTTTACTTTCTCGGATGGCAAAAACTTCTTCAATTATAATTAAAAAACTAGGAAACATGGAAATTATAAATCAAAGTAAAAAACTTCCTTACCAAAAATCATTGCCATGGATCTATACCGTTTTTAGAACATAAAAGAATTGCAAAATAGCATAGCAAAAGCTCCAAGTATACCAGCATACTTATTCAGCTACAATATAAACTTAATAAAAATTCCAGCTGTAATTCCACAATATATACAATATCATAAATTTGAAAATTTACATAATATATATAAAAATATTTGGCAATTTTATATAGATTCTCTTCCTAAAGAATATATACTTATATTTACTGATGCTTCAAAACAAAAAAATAAACAAGTCGGCGCAGCCTTATTGATTCCGCAATTATGTATACAAAAACTATACAAACTACCTTGTAACATGTCTGTATTTGAAGGCGAAGCCTTCGCCATAAGACAAGCATTTTTACTTATCAAAAAACTCAATCTTAAACATGCATGTATATGTACGGATGCTTTGAGTGTTATTACTGCATTGAATAATACAAGATGGAATATTCAAACTTCTTGGAATATTTTATTAATTAAAAAATTATTTCAATCATTACAATCCAAGGAATTCAATACTATTTTAATGTACACCAAAGCTCATGTAAACATAGAATTTAATGAATCAGTAGACCAATTAAGTAAAGCTGCAGCTAATTCAGGCATCAAAACTAACATACAAATTCCTTACTATAATTTCAAAAATATTATCAAAAACAAAATAGAAACATTAACTACCCAATGGAAAAAGAAAAATAGAGAAGGTCCTGGCAAGTACTACTGGAGATTAGCGGATAATTTGGAATTTAACAATTGGAAAGTATTAAGTATGTGGTCCAGATCGAAAATTGTGCTATTTTACCGAATAATATTCAACACAGCTTTAACTCCAAAAAAACTGTTCTGTATAAGGAAAAAAGATACAAATATTTGTTGGTGCGGAAAAGAAATTGGCAATCTAAATCATTTAATATTCTACTGTGAACTATTACAGAACAAAAGAAAAGAGTTTATAATACATGTATTGAATAGCTTCTACACGTTCCCAATCACAGTTGAAATGATAATCACATCAAGAAATTGGATACTTATTAAAAGACTCTTACAGTTTATACAGGACAATAACTTAAATCTATAAATATAAATAAATAAATTAAATGAAATGACGTATAAGGTGTTACATAGATATATCTAAATCACTTCAAATACTTGGAAAGTCTGGGAAATAACTATTGCCACTATAATCAATTTGTAACAGCATGATCATGAGAAATTGAAGAACTAACTTGAACGCTTCAACAAAAACAAAAAAAAAAAAAACTGTTTAAACTCCCAGTTTTTTTTTCCTCCAGCATTCAAATTTGATACAATACCATTAATACAATCCCATTTTGGACATTTATAGGGAACAGGCCATTTGAATCTATGTTTGGGCCAAACTACACGGCATTTTACAGATGCCGAATGGAATGGAATGGAAACTGCTACATGGTTGAGCCCAATGGTGCTATTCAGCCGGTTCGCACCGGTTCGCGAGAACCGGTTGTTAAAATATTTCGAGTTCGCAGAACCGTTAGTTATATCCAGACATAAACACACGCGCAAGACCTAGCCAAGAGTGAAAGATAGAAGCCAAACAAATTTGTCAAAACACCTCTTTATTTTCCCGTTTGCTTGCATTGTTATGAAAGCAAGCAACTTTGAATTACTTCAATTCAATGGGCAGACAGAAATTTGAATACGAATTCCGTAATTTCGTCCGGAATATTGGGACTTGTGAGTGTAATGAATGTGATGATATGTATATAATGTTTATCACGTGTGCTACCTATTTGTTTTTGTATGATTCCGATATCTTCATTAATTCCGGAGATATGTGTCTTCGAAGCAATGTGTACGAAATATTGGTCTTTTCATCGATATCTCGAACGATTGCTTGTCATTCCTGTCCATACTGTCATTCCTTAAAACATGGTCCATTCGTGGTGGGACACCGTATATATATATATATATATATATATATATATATATATATATATATATATATATATATATATATATATATATATATATATATATATATATATATATATATATATATATATATATATATATATGCTCGTGCGGAAAAGTATTTATTGCCAGAAATAGGTGCCTATGGACAGAGCTACTTCACTTTTCCACATAATCACCTTGCCGTTCCAAACACTCTTCGTAACGCTGCATCATCTTCCGTAAACCCTCTAAATAGAAGTTTGTCGCCTGGGATTGGAACCAGTTGGCAACGGCAGTCTTGAGATTCTCGTCGTTTTCAAACCGTTGTCCACCAAGCCACCGTTTCAAATGCAAGAAGAGGAAGTAATCGTTGGGGGCAAGGTCGGGACTGTATGGAGGGTGATCAAACAGGTCCTAACGAAAATTTTGATTCTTTTTTTGGACGATGGCAGCGGTATGAGGACGCGTATTGTCGTGAACGAGGATGATTCCGGACGACAGCTTACCGCGGCGTCGATTTTGAATCGCACGTCGCACTTTGGTGAGCGTTTGGCAGTACACGTTAGTGTAACTGTAGTCCCACGTTCCAAGAAATCAACCAATAGGACGCCCTTGTCGTCCCAAAAGACGATACCTATCAGTTTGTGACTCGAGTACGGCGATTACTTAAACCTTTTTGGTTTAGGGGAACCTGAATGGCGCCACTGCATGGACTGTTCTTTGGATTCGGCGTTGGTGTATGAGATCCACGTCTCGTTGCCCGTCACAATGTGGGAAAACAAATCGGTCGTCGATAGCGATTTCCCTGTTGTCGATAGCGATCCAAAAACTGTCGGGCACTGCACATTTTTTTTTCTCTTTGTGCTGGTCCGTTAGCATTTTCGGCATCCACCTTGCACTTAACTTGTGATATCCAAGCGTTTCTGTAAAATTCCTGTAGATGTTGGTTTGTGCAATGTGGGAAATGTCATGAGCCAGAGCACTGATCAATTGCCGATCACTTTGCAGTTTTTGGTTAACTTGCTGTACGAGGTCATCCGTCTGAACACTAGGCCTGCTACTCCGGTCTTCATCGTGCACGTTGGTGCCACCATTTTGAAACTCGCAACACCATTTGCGAACCTTTCCTGCACTTATTACTGTAGGTTCATACACTAAGAACAATTCCCGATGGACATCAGCAGCAGAAGCTCCTTTTGCAAACAAAAATCGTATCACACCGCTCACTTCACAACTAGCAGGAGGAACAAAGCCCGCGGCCATTGCGATCTGCCTTCCACGACTGCCAATCTCCTACTGACTCAAGACAACCACTGAGTGGCTTCGTCAATAGTCGGTCATTGGCGTTGCTTGAAATTGTTTTCCAGCCTATCCCCATTTCACTATACGTCGACGGCCCTTACTTTTGGAATACGCCTCGTATATATATATATACAGAGAGAGAGGGAGAACCGGTTGTTAAAAAATTAGAATAGCACCACTGGTTGAGCTTGTCAGGACTCGAGTTGTGCAGTAACAGTTATATATCCTTAAATGGCATCAAGTAGTTAGTTAATTACCAAATTATTAGCTGCAGTCCGCCAATTGGGAAAAAGTGATGGGATGTCAAAGGTAACATGCGTGTCTATGGCAAACACAAGAAAGAAAGCGTTTCTTCCGTCTCTCCTATATATTTGAGGTGAGATAGCGATTCAAATGACATGTTCAAGTCACACAGTTAATGTGGAGAGTAGAAAGGATCGAATGATCCAAACAAAAGCAGTTTTTATGATACAATGTACACATCTTACAATGGCCATCGACTCGCAGTGATAACACAATTCAGTGGTACGGGAGTCGAAGCAGTACTGAATGTTGTCTGGAATGCTTTCGGTTCGATACCCTGGTATCCCACTTTGTAGAAAGCAAGTGGAACCTTGTTGCGGAACAGGGGAGGACAGAACAGATACAGCGTAAACGATTGGAGATTCAAGAACTTGTGACGGTGCCAGATGTTCGTATCTTGGGAAAGTACGATTGTGTCAGTGACGAACTTGACAAAGTTCTTGTAAGAACAGATAAAGCACACGTCTAGGGGCTGCACTGGTCCTGTGCATCCAGCCAGAATCAATTTCTTCGTGACTGTGATATTCGCAGCAACAAATTTGTCGGAAATCTGTTGTCTTTCTTCGTTGTTGTAAGATGTGCACATTGTACAAACGGCTCTTGTTTAGATCATTCGATCCTTTCTACTCTCACATGAACTGTGTAGCTTGAACATGTCCTTTGAATCGCTATCTCACCTCAAATACATGGGAGAGACGAGAGAAACGCTTTCTTTCTTGTGTTTGCCATAGACTCCAATGTTACCTTTGAAGTCCCATAACTTTTTCCCTATTGGCGGACTGCGGCTAATAGCTTGGTAATTAACTAACTACATGATGCTCTTTAAGAACATATAACTCTTATTGCGCAACTCGAGTACCTTTTGCTTGTAAGATACTTAAAATATTGGGGGGGGGACGAAAACAGTTTTACAAATATTGGGGAGACATGTCTCCGGTGGGATTGACGCACGTGATTGGAATTATCTTGGGTTTTCACATAATCGCAATTGTCGCAAAACTTGACTCTAGCAAACTAACTGAAAAGCAATAATAATAATAATAATAATAATAATAATAATAATAATAATAATAATAATAATAATAATAATAACATTATAATAAACTGAAATTCTGTGAATAGCTAGGTCCTCAGAAAATTGAGTGTTGTGACCACTCTTGTTATTTGTTCTCAGCTAGTAATATGCTGATTCCCTTCTTAACGTTCCCCTTCACATCATATGATTAATGTCAACTTTTGTATTTTTTGTCTTGACATAAATGAAGTGTAAATCATTTAAAGAGCTGTAGTTGCACCTACGCATCATAAAGGAAAGAGCGTAGCACGTAAGGGTAACAGTGAAGGGAGGAAGATTATTTTGGAAAGGTAGCTGAAAAAGGTAAATAAACTATGCGTCTTTTGCTGTCATAATTTAAGAGAAATGGATCCCTGTTTTCATTTCCATCTTCAACTAACATCACATCGTCTGATGGTTTTGACGTAAAAATAAACAAACACAGAGTGGAGTAGCATTTTCCACAAGAAGCCCTTCAAGTAAAATGACAGTACTACTTGCATTAGGAACACGATATACGTCACTAAAATATACGAGGATTATTCAAAAAGTTAGCACTTTAGTTTTCGTTTCTTTTTTTAAAATATACCTGTCAACTTGTTTTAAACATTAGATATTTGTGTATTTGCATCCTAAATACTTAATTACGTAACTCTGTCGTTTAAAGAACTCGAAACGAAATCCCATCACAGAATACTACGAGGTATGATCAAAAAATACGGTGAATAATTTTATTATTAACAAAGTAATAAGCTTATATGGAATTTTATTATTAACAAAGTAATAAGCTTATATGGAATTTTATTAGAAACAAAGTAATAAGCTTATATGGAATTTTATTAGAAACAAAGTAATAAGCTTATATGGAATTTTATTATTAACAAAGTAATAAGCTTATATGGAATTTTATTAGAAACAAAGTAATAAGCTTATATGGAATTTTATTAGAAACAAAGTAATAAGCTTATATGGAATTTTATTAGAAACAAAGTAATAAGCTTATATGGAATTTTATTATTAACAAAGTAATAAGCTTATATGGAATTTTATTAGAAACAAAGTAATAAGCTTATATGGAATTTTATTAGAAACAAAGTAATAAGCTTATATGGAATTTTATTAAAAACAAAGTAATAAGCTTAAATGGAATTTTATTAGAAACAAAGTAATAAGCTTAAATGGAATGTTATTATTAACAAAGTAATAAGCTTATATGGAATTTTATTATTAACAAAGTAATAAGCTTATATGGAATTTTATTATTAACAAAGTAATAAGCTTATATGGAATGTTATTATTAACAAAGTAATAAGCTTATATGGGATGTTATTATTAACAAAGTAATAAGCTTATATGGAATTTTATTATTAACAAAGTAATAAGCTTATATGGAATTTATTAGAAACAAAGTAATAATCTTATATGGAATTTATTAGAAACAAAGTAATAAGCTTATATGGAATTTTATTAGAAACAAAGTAATAAGCTTATATGGAATTTTATTAGAAACAAAGTAATAAGCTTAAATGGAATTTTATTAGAAACAAAGTAATAAGCTTATATGGAATTTATTAGAAACAAAGTAATGAGCTTATATGAAATTTTATTAGAAACAAAGCAATAAGCTTATATGGAATTTTATTATTAACAAAGTAATAAGCTTATATGGAATTTTATTATTAACAAAGTAATAAGCTTATATGGAATTTTATTATTAACAAAGTAATAAGCTTACATGAATTTGATTTAATCTCCTTCAAAATATTATCCTTAGCTAGCTATGCACTTATCCCAACGTTGAATCATGACTGTAAACATTTCGGAAAGGCTTCTTTTGGAAGAGCGTTCAGCTGCTCTATCGTGGCCCTCTAAATGTCAGGAATGGAGTCAAAACGTTTTCTTTTAAGCACGGTTTTAATTTTGGGGAATAGCCAGAAGTCGTGTGGTGCTATATCTGGAGAACACAGCGAATCTGGACAGACGGGGATATTTTTCAGCAAAAACTTGCGGATCAAAAGCAAGGCGTGGCACGGCGCGTTTTCGTAGTGAAGAAGAAAGCAATTTCGCCATTTAATCGGCGGTTAAAATGCTCTTCACGGACCCATACGAGATGTTTAGTTCTTCAGAAAGCTCTCGATTAGTCGTTCGTCTGTTTGAACAAATCATTTGCGCCACTTTTTGCACGTTTCCATATGTTTTTGACGTCGAAGGACGTCTCGATCGTTGCTTGTTTTCAACCGACTGTTTGCCGCTTTTGAATCGCTCATACCACTTGTAAACAATCTTCAATGCTACCGTTACATTGTCATACACTGATTTTGACATTTCGTGAGTTTCTGTGGCACTTCTTTTTTCAGCTTAGAACAAAACTTAATGTTGGCGCGCGACAACCACTCTTAACACGTCCTTACCCTTCTGCCTCTGGAAGCCAACTAACATGTCACAACTTGTTCGAACCAGTGATGCCAATTCCTTCAGAGCCGTTTTCCCTTCACAAGCTTTAGAATTTCCCTTTTCCGGGCAAAATTTCCCTTCTTCCAAACCGTTTATACTGTATTTAGTAAACGTATTTTTAATCGTTTTCGCTTCCACCCCCCTCAACCCAATCTTATACTCTCATACAAGCAGATACCTGACAGCCTTCCTTTGAGCTATGCAGAATTTGAACTTGATTTGTTGTTTAGGTATCTAAATCGTCGCGATAGAGGAGGGGAAAATATATGGAAAGTGTAGGTCAGGACCTATGTTAAAGGTGCAATCTCTGCATTTGCCGGGTGTGACTGAGGAAAAACCCTATAAATACCTCGGTCAGGACGGACAACCTAAATAAATTATAAAAGATATAAAATAAATATTATGTAAATTTAATTTTTATCCTAGATATCATTATAGATTTTAATATTAATGTAACCTAAGATAAAAAGAAAATATTAAGTATATATTTGGTATGTACTTACTTAAGAACAGCACTCTTATATTTACTGAAACGAATACGAACAGTTGCAAAGAAAACTCTAGCTGCTACTGTCTTTGGCTGTACACGAGGAATGTTCGTAAGCACAATACAAACTAAATCAAAGTTTAGAGATGCAGAATTCTTAAGAATTTATAATTCTGTGCGCACAGTCACCAGAAAATTTGTAAACTTACACACACACACACACACATACATACACTAATGACCCAGTATTCGCCCATATATACATATTTACATTCACGACACGTCCCGAACACGAATCCAAAACAAACTGTTATAATAGTTGGAATGATAATTTAATTGATAAATATTTCATCTTATTGCATTGCATTTAATTCAAAAATGGGAAGATTAATTTTGATAAAAGATTTTAAATAAGCATTGTTGTAATGTTTCGAATTTAACTGAATATGTTGATCGATGTGTAATGTTGATAAATATTAACGAATGCAAAGCAAGATAACTTGTGAGAATTTATGTGAAATATGTGCAACGGATTATGTTTGGAACAAGTAGGATGTTGAATTTATACTGAATTTTAATGAGATTAATCATATACGTAAATACAATCAATCTATAAATGACTGGAGAGAGGTTCAAATTTCCCTGCAATATTGAGAGAATACAAGCAATTTCCCTTTTTCCCTTTTCTCCAAAATTTGCTCAAAATTTCCCTGCGCCAAGGGAAATTTCCCATCAATTGGCATCACTGGTTCGAACTCTCCACTGACTGTACCAAAGTTTTCATTGACGCATGCCAATTCTGGTACACAGTAGTCTGAGTTTTTAGCGCAAAAATTTGCGATCAAAAAACACCTATCTGGCAGCTGGCATAAAAACTCAGGTTATCAATTATGTGCAAATTCTCATTGCTTGTCATTAATTAATCCAAAACACACTTGTTGCGGTAATTTTACGACAATAGTGTTGGCAGGGGCCACGTTTCTGTCAGGAAACACCCATTGGTAGTAAATTACATTCATCATTCACTGCGGAATAAGAGTCCGCGGGCGACCACTGTAGCATTTATTGCAAATCTTATTATTATTATTATTATTATTATTAATAATAATAATAATAATAATAATAATCATCATCCAAGCCAACAACCGAGAAAATACAACAGACCCTACACTGCTTAGACCGAAGATTACTGACAGGTTTTAGAGTACAGCATTTTTTTGTTTACTGTATTTTAGTGGCTTAGACGTAGAGCAAAAGGTATTTTAAAAGTTTTATTATATTTTTTTCACAATAAAATATAGTTCTTTTATGCTGACATATTTTTTTCCTGTTTGCACTTTATTTTTTAATCTTTTTTGGGTTATCCGCGATTTTCGATATCCGCGGACAATCGGTACTCTACTGTAATTTTTCTGTTTTCTTTGAAATAAGCTTAAATTTTTAATGGTTTCATTTTACTCGTTTCTTTTTCAAACTTAGCTAAATGTCTCTTAATAACAACATTTAATTTAAGAAGTATTAAGTTTAATACAAATTTATTTTCAGCTAGCAAGCGATACGTAACTGGAATTGAAGAAAAAATCAATAAATAAACAAAATTAGATTTCATTTCAAAGAAAACATTAGGGTTGGATAGTACATGCATGTTTTGCGGTGCCAGGCAATTTTGTAGTATAGGAGAAGAAGATGGAAGTTTGATGTTTCATATTATAAAAGTGATACCTTTCTTCGACTACGTTTAACACAGGTCTGAACTGGTTCAGGAAAAGTTGTCTGATTTCACAAAACTTCATTTCGAATAAGTTACTGGGAGTAACCAATTTCTTTAATGTTTCAAAATGCTGACGACCCATTAACAGAGGGAGAAAAATACAGGAAAGTTGTGACTGGTTCATTCCGTTAGTCCGACAATAGTTCATAAATCTTTCCAAATACGTCTTTGCCTATTCCTCTTCTTGATTTCCCTAAGCCTCTATGTAACTCACTATCAAGAGCGCCGATTTCTCTGTAAATTGGGGGGGGGGGGGCAATCAGATGCAGAAGGTATATATGAGGATTTTAAGACAAATTATGCATTCAAATTATGTCAAATATTGTATATTCATAAATACAATGCGGGAGCCCACCTGAGCTTTGGGGGGGGGGGCTCTCTCGGTCCCCCTGGAATCGGCGCCCTTGCTCACAGTCATCTCTGTATCTAGCCTCGTGGGTTCTAAAGTACCGGTAAGGTACTCGTCGCCATGTTGGTTCAGAATAGAAAATATTAGTAACGAAACTGTATAGACCTCTATTTAAAAACAATTAGAATAATTTCCAAATGCACACCGTTGATTAATTCTGCATTTATTCCTTAATACATTTCGTCAACATTCTTTCATACAATATAAAATTGTTGTCCTTCCATCAATTATCTACACTTGAACCATGTCAGTGGTATAATTATTCTTTTATCTACCCATGCGGGGTTTCTTTATATACTGATCACCATAGTTGTCTAACAACAAACTTTCATCTTCTTCTGGGGACCGCGGTGGCTCAAAGGTAGACAGTTCACCTCTGATCCATGGGGTCCCTGACTCGATCCAAGCTCGCGCCAAGTGAACTTTGTGGTGGACAAACACCGTATGCGTGGGTTTCCTCGGAGTTCTCCCGTTTTCTCCCACTTTCTTCATTCCACCATTTCAGTCATTTCTCATGATCACCGTCTCTAGGGATGCGCACGAGACGAGTCGAGACAGAATTTTCCTGACAACATTCGAGTCGAGACACAGCTCTTCCAATAGAAAAATATATATTTTTCGAGTCGAGACATCACTTTTACAGCACATTTTCGAGACGAGACAGTCTCAAAACTTGTCTCGTGCGCATCCCTAACCGTATCCTTTAGCTTAACCAGCATAATCGTGGGACGTAAAACTCAAAAGATTTCATTTCATTTTTTCATCTATATTACAAAATTACCTGCCACCGCAAAACGTGCCTATAATATCCAACCCTACGAAAAAGAGAGAGAGAGAGAGAAAACAGAATCAATAAACCAAAAACAAAAGATAGCATGAACTGAACACCGTTAAGTTTGCTTTTAGACGCCATTATTGCTGACAATTTAACAGGGAAATATAAAGATTGCACAGCATAAGTTAATTCTTCGTCTTTCTTTGATATCTTCACCTCGGCACACACATTGAAATGAAATAGCGAACGGCATCTGGAACACAATTATATAAAGCAGTGAAATATTTCAGGTTAACATGTCTTTGCTCTCAAGCGGGTGTCATTTTAAAAAGTTTGAAACTGCACAGGCTAAGTCGAAACGGAAATGAAGAAAATAACTGGGCGACAGCTGCATTTACACACACAACACAACCTTCGTCTCTTCCTTCCTTCCTTCCTTCGATGCAACAAGCCATTCTATCACTGCCAACACTAAAGAGCATTGAGGTCGAAATGGGTCAATGAAATCTTAGGATGACTCTACCCTCTGATCGCTTTTGCACTTGTTATCTTGCTACTAACTTACTGTGTTGTTTGTTTCTCATACATACTCATACTGATCTATTCTAAATGTATGTATTTTCGCTCCGTTCCTTTCTCAAAACGGTGCAAATTCACTACTAGTGAAGTTTTTGAATGTGAGGACACGAGTAGAATGGGTCAATAACTTTACGTCTGACGGCTCCGTTCATTGTGCGAGAGTAGCACATGGGCTTAGCTTAGAGAGAGAAGGGGGGAGGGGGGTAAATGTTCCTCCCTGAGTTTGAGGTGTGTATATACGTGAAAGTCTACTAACATATCGTTGGAGAATCTCCCCCTCCGTTAAAAAAAAGAAAAAAGACGCTCCTGAAGAAGTAGTATATAAGAAAATCTTGAAGGAAAGAGGGAGAATAGAAAAAAAACGAACAGTCACGATAAATATTGATTAAAAAATGAAATATTAACGTCCCATTGATTAAAAAATGAAATATTAACGTCCCATTGATTAAAAAATGAAATATTTTAGCTTAACGTCCCATTGATTAAAAATTAAATATTTTAGCTTAACGTCCCATTGATTAAAAATTGAAATATTTTAGCTTAACGTCCCATTGATTAAAAATGAAATATTTTAGCTTAACGTCCCATTGATTAAAAATGAAATATTTTAGCTTAACGTCCCATTGATTAAAAATGAAATATTTTAGCTTAACGTCCCATTGATTACAAAATGAAATATTTTAGCTTAACGTCCCATTGATTAAAAATAAAATATTTTAGTTTAACGTTTCATTGATTAAGAAATGAACTATTTCAGTTTAACGTCCCACGTTTATGCCCTTTAAGCCAAGGGAGACGATGATCAAAGTAAGTGAATGATAATGGAAAATTGGTGGAATGAGAAAGTAGGAGGAGAGAAAACCCACGGACTCGATGTTGTCCACTGTTAAGTCACAGATTGTATCAGTTGTTGGAGATATGAGCTAGATTTTTTTTTTTTTTTTTTTTTTAAGATTGACTTAAGTTAGGTAGATTAGGGACACACATACTACATTTACAGTTTTAAACCGAAATTCCTAACATGTACTTACACAACCACCAGTTATTCCCTAAAAAGGCTAATGTCTAATACAACATGTAGCTTAAACATATAACAATTGAAATTAGATGGCGCTGGAAACTACTGCGATTCGTCATGCCTCACGAAGCGAAACAATTATAAATTTAGATACATATTTTCATAGCCCTGGACTATAGGGACGCTAAAAATGTGGCGTTAGCGACTCGAAAACTGGGCGTCATTTTTTGGACTATATGGACGCTAAATACGCAGCGTAGACCTTTCCGCCTTATGCAGAGTCGTTTTGACGCATGATTAACGTCATACTAGAGGCCTGGCTTTTGCAGGAAACGTATGTTAGTCGAACTCTTTAGTATAGCACTAATCACGTGTCAGAACGACTCTGCATAAGGCCTAATGTGTCAAAGCCTCTTTTCAATAGCTTAAAATAGGCCCCTTTTCAATTTTATATTTTCTTAGTTACAACAATCACTTGTACCGAGAGGACGCTAAACTTTGTACCGAGAGGACGCTAAACTTTGTACCGGGAGGACGTAACTTATTACTTCCAAGTTTCGAGGTATACTTCAGTCTAGGTCGTGCTATTTTCGCTGCACATTTCTCTAAAACCTCCACTGATTTCAATTATGTTCCTTGGAACCAAAATATCCAACTAAGCCATAACTGTGCACTTAAAATACTGTAGAGGAGAGATGGATAAAATAATCTTCTTAAGACTTATTGGCCTCTAGATCTTTGCTCTAACGATCTATAATGTAGTTGTGTAGGTAAAGCAAGGTGTTATCTCAGGTTTCTAACATGTAATTTTGAACATTGTCAATAAACATCTTCGATATTATTTTGGCACAACTTTGAACCTATTACAAAAGGATCATTTTGCCATAGGGGGTAGGGAAAATGATCCCTACATTGAAAATACAGTGAAACCTCTACTAACGGACACCTCTGTAAAGCGGACACCTCCGTAACGGAAATATTTTGTAATCCCCAAACACTGTAATAGGAAAAAACATATTGGCAAACCTCTCTAAAGCAGACAGTCTCTAGACGGACACGGACAGTCTTTTCTGTCTTTTATAGGTATTATTTACCTCCGTATTACGGACACTTTCTGTAGAAACAAGTTGAAAAGTTCAGTAAAAATACATTTGTAGTAATTCATACATGTGTCACTAAGGGAGCATTATGACAGCACTTTGCCTTCTCAACTGTCTGCTCAGCAATCCAGACGAAGCGCCTCTGTTTAACAACACTCTCATGTCTTTTGCTTGCATCCCACTCCCACTCAAGCTCTTTTAGACACAAAAGTGATTGATAATTGTCCGCCGTTTGGAATGACATGTTATTCTACTGTCCCGCTGGAATCTCTAACCAAGCAAAAGACAAGTTTGGTATTTTTTTGCCCGCGGGCATGCATATTGTCCCAAAAAAGACACTACTGGACTGCAATTAACCACAAATTAAAGCGACATACTGAAAACGCAGTAAAATGATAAGTGTAAAGTGCAGAGAACTATAACATCTTATTTCCATGTTATCCCTCGAACATAGAGTATTGGATGATGGAGGATAGTGCGGGTACAGTAACATTTTGGCAACATTCGTAAATATAATGGATCATGCAAAAAATATTTATTTCGAATTCCATATTACCTTGTTTACTCATTTACGTAAGAAAATATTGAAACCTCCCTAAGGCGGACACCTCTCTATAGCGGACAATTTTTTATTCCTCACGGCTGTCCGCTTTAGAGAGGTTTCATTGTAATAGAAAAATCTTGTGAACTTACAAAAATGATTATACTATTTTTAAAAAATGGAGTACAGAGTGTAGTAAGACTGTGTTAGTAATAATAATATTTATAGTTTGTTGAAGTAAGCTAATATATTGTTCAATATAGAAAACGTTTGTTGAACACTCCAGAAGGATTTCAAGGATCTCCAAGGATTTCATTATTCTGCTCACCTAGATTACCTTGAGTCAAATATACATGCTAAACAAAAACGGCAAAATAATCCCTAAGCAAATGGAATAATCCTAAGATAAAATGATCCCGGGATCGTTTTTGTTTTTTCATATGACTTCCATTAAATATGGTCTTGTGTGACAAAACGTGGAGAAAACTTCCACTTGCATTGCTAAATGTAGGTTAAGCGTTAAGCACTGACTTTCAGCAAATAATGTCTCCTTTACATTCTACTTCATGCGTTAGTACGAATACAGCAAAAAGTAGCAGTTACCTTATAAACAATGTTATGAAAATGTTATTTTTTCGTCTGGAAGACAAGTAAAAGGTTTCTCATCCAAAGAGAACTGATGAACAAGAACAGCTTCTTTTGTGTGACGTAGCAACCACATGATGCGACAGGCAGCGATACCAGTTTCTGCTGTAGGGGAGGGGATCATTTTACCTGCAGAGATCATTTTACCCACCTTTCCCCTACCTGTATTTGCCTCAATTGAAAAATAACGAGAAATGAAATCTTTAAGTTTTACGTCCTACGGTTATGTCTCCTAGGCTAAAGGAGACGATGATGATGAGAAGTGAATGCAATAGTAGGGTGAATAAAGTGGGAGGAAACGGGAAAGCCCCGAGAAAACCCACGTACATGGTGTTTGTCCACCACAAAGTCCACTTGGCACGAGCTGAGACCGAACCACAGGCCCCACACACAGGAGGTGAACGCTTTACTACTAAGTCACTGCGGCACCTTGCCTCAATTGAAAACACTACACAAAATTACTGACACTAGTTGTAATTGATTGGAGGATTAGCGGACAGGGAGAGAAAATTTTAGGAAAGCAGCTATTATTTTGTATACCGAAAATAATACTTTTATATTATTTCACTTAGATTACAACATATCTGGCGAGTAGTAGGGGGGGCAGGCGAAGCCACCTGGGGGGCGCCCCATTGCCCCCTCTAGTGTCATCACTGCAAGAACAAACCCTTTCATGAAGTTGATTCACTTCTGGTATCAAATTCAATAGCTTCTAATTATGAATCAACACAATAGCCTTACTCCACCCACTACGTCATCAAAATAGAAATTACAATCTGTCTCTGGGAAAGAACCCGTATTTAAGGGGAAAATGTGAAATCAAACAAGTTGGCACTTGGCTTCACAATAAGCGTCAAATAAACAATTCCAAAATCCCAACACTAGTTTTTTTTTTTTTTTTTTTTTTTTTTTGGTCGTATTTTCAGCTTATCTAGAATTAGCTCAACAGCTCTTCTGTGGGAAGTTTATGTGTCGAAAGAAGGCCAACACGACGTGAATGAAAAAAAAACGCATCTCACCCCCTTCTCCTAGTTACCAAAATGAGAGGAGAGATTAGGATTCCCTCTTCTCTCTGCGTGAATATAGATAAAGAAGGGTTTACTTTTCATGTCGTTTTCTTCACAGCTGTTTAGCTAACAAATTTTGACGACGCATCTCTGTTAGAATTATCTCTAAAAAAGAGGACACATATGATATGTATATAGTGCGCCAATAAAGTTCCCGATCTGATTTTATAGAATAAGAAACATTACCTGCACGTAGGTAATATATATATATATATATATATATATATATATATATATATATATATATATATATATATATATATATATATATATATATATATATATATATATATATATATATATTAAATTTCCTACTTAGCTACTTCCTTTCTCGATGTAGAGCTCTGTTCATTGGCAGTAATCGAAGTGGAAAGGAAAGCAGAGGCGGTATGTTTTATTACGATTTTGACTCGTCATACCGGTGTAATGCGCCGCTATTTTATAGCTGAACAGTCGCATTACACGATTCTTGGATGATGGTGAGAGGCATACCGGTCTGCATCAGATGATCTTTAAATTAAAATCTAAAAGAATATTAAAACATTTTTCGAATCGAAATTAAAAGAAATTGATATTATCAAATATGGTGAAGAAGACATTTGTAATTTTGATTAACAATAGATATACTAGAAATATGTATCTGTAAACGAGTAAAGCCTCGGATCCAATGTCGAAAACTAAAACCAACTATGATTGTATTTATGTTTAGGCCTCTAAAATTTAATAATCAGCTGAAAACTAAATAAGTAAAATCAGTTCGAGCTGGAGCAACTAGGTTAGTATTTTGTTTATATATTAGTATTGATTGTCTATATACATATATTAGTGAGAATTTAATTCTAGTTTCATGAAACAGCCCTCGGTAATAGTATACATGAGAACCCCTGTCTTCCGTGCGCGAGGATACTTCATATTATATATTTATACGTTACCAAATTAAATCACTGCGTTGTCTTCATTATATGTGCTTAACATTCTATTTTTACTTTCTAGAATAAATTTTGTTGATCTCGATTCGAAAAATGTTAAATATTTTTAAATTTATATCATGATGCAGACCAATATCCTTGTTGCATATAATGTAATGCGCTATAGCATATAAAGTACAAGGGCAAATAGGTACGTTCTTTCTTATTTTCGTATCAGTGGATAAGTAAATGAAAGTGGGTTTGTTACCCCCTTTTTAAGTTCGTAGATACTCAATGAATAATCCCTAAAAGTATGAGCGTCCAGCTTCTTCTGGAACTCAGACGGTCTTACGTATACTATATCCCAGCCGTCAAAGAAATACGATATGTGAAATAAATGATGAAGTATGATTTAAATAATATGATGAAGTATGAGAATTGTATACAAATATAAAGAAGAAGATAATACGTAATGAATACGTTCCAATTGTCAGATGTAATTTAAAAAAAAGGCTGTTAACAGTTTTAGAGTTGATCTCAATTTAAAAAATTATATAGATATTCATACGTTGTTCTTAAATACTGCTTAACCTAGTTGACGTCTCATAGACCTTAATGCACAGCTTGATTATTAATGGTCAGTTTTATGCATGGCTGATGGGGAGAGAGATCTTACATTCTTCATTGTGGGAGTTCCTTCATTTGCGCGCCGAACCTCCAAATGTTATATAATGGAACATGTACCTGTGTGTGTGACAAGGTGCAGTTCACCGGCTA
Organism: Thermobia domestica; assembly: GCF_964235325.1. Lineage (NCBI taxonomy): Eukaryota > Metazoa > Arthropoda > Insecta > Zygentoma > Lepismatidae > Thermobia > Thermobia domestica. Next base: position 25,095 of record NW_027656553.1, read on the forward strand.
TATAAATGTTGAAATGCAGTACGGGTATGCTGCTTAAAAGTTTGCATTTCTCTTTACATAATGGCTGAAAACCCCTGGAGAGCTTCTCTTTAGTTACTGGGGAGGGGCAGGGGGCATGAAGAGATTTTGATTCATCGCCAACAACTTTCTAAAAGAAAAAAAAATATCCCCTTATGTTGTATTAATAAGAATTATACACGAAAATGCTCAAAAACCGAGTTTTTATATTAACAATTTCTGGCGGGAAAACTCCCGGAACCCCCCCCCCACTCGAATGAGGGATATTTCAAACCTCCGTAAAATCCGGCCCCCAACAGACAACCCCTAAATTTGCCCATGCTGAAAACACATTTATTAAGACAAGACAAGACAAGAATTAAGACATACACATACATATGAAAGAAACAATTCAATATGGCACATCAAAATATAAACCAGATAAACTTCTTTGGAGACATATCATTTTAAAAACAAAAGGTAGAAAAAAGATGAAAGTATCGGTGTTGTCAACTTAGAAATAATTTCTACATAAGAAATAAAGTACTTTTACGTGGAAGGCTATTCGTCAATTATTATGTATATAAATGGATTTATTAAAGGTATTTAGCATCTACTTTCCAGTGACGGTATGTCTTGATCACTGAAAAACCAGACATGGTATGCCTTCATCACTGAACAACCAGAGATGAACATCACTGAACGTACCACCGCATACCGTCTCACTTCGACCACTGTTCATTGGTACAAGTATGACGTACGGATGATACGCCTAATGGTCGTTTTATTGATGCCGAGTGTACTGCTGATTTCTCGGAGGCTCAGATGATACTAGTCAGCAAGGTTCTTAACGGAGACCATAGTTTTGCAACCTTTTGGTGTGCTTAAACGTCCTACCCTGTAGTCAGTGGCGGCAATTGGACGTTAAAAGTGGGGGGGAGGGGAAAAGACATGTTCTGAATATTTGTATATCAATGTTAGTTCTCCTGGTTGTTTTTAACACTTTATTTGACGAAAGGTTGTATAACTAAAAGGATACTATCTGTTTTAGTTAAAATACCGTATATCGTATTTCATATATATTAAGTAAATTGACAAGAGCAACGCAAATAGGTACTAGCCCTTTGTACTCTTAAACATCGAAGGTGCAAGAAGAGATATGATTCCTTGCTCAAGAACATTTTAAAGGTCTGTCTGGAAAATTGTGTGATCAGATTATTTAATAAATTTGCAAAACAAATAGATAAAAAGGATTATATTAATCATAGCAATGAATAATGAGGCTTGTTTCGCAAATGTATTCAAACTGGAGATTAATGAACAATTTATATTTTTAATTCCACACATGCTATTAAATGTATGTTATTATTCTTAGAAGGAGAGTAAATACTAAAAGTACATGCTATGGCATTTAAACAAATATTTACATGTTCGTTGCCATTAGGTGCAGTTTTTACTTTCTTGTAAACACAACAGTACGTTAAATCACTCCACACTCCAGTTATACAAAACAATCCTAAAACCTAGAATTATGTCGAATTCACTGAATTTAATTGTATATACACTAATACACCCTTAAACGCGCCACTTCACTCGTATATTACGCTGCAAAACAATGGAAAAGGTAGAAGTTATGTCTTATTACTCTTTTTTTTTAGCCAATATTCCTTACTATTAGAAAGAAGAAAATACATTTTAGGAATTGTCGATTTTTGTGCAATTAAAGAATAACTTGTGAAAGTTTTTTTTTTTTTTTTTTTTTTTTTTGTTTCTGAAATGTTCTCTCAATTAGTTTCAAAGCGGCTGACTAACATATCGAGCCATTGTAAGATGAAATGAAAGTACGCTGGAATTGTTGCGCTTCAATAGCAATTTTGGGACCATTTTGCGTGGCGATTAAAACAAAATTCCTGTAGCTTTCTTAACTACACGGGAAGACAACCAATACGTATTCACGCAACGGCAAATATTATCTAGCACCATATTTTCTATGAATCTGTAATGAAGAACAAAACTTTACTTTTCCAAATGAAACCATTTACATTACTGGGTCACTTCCACACACACACACACAAAAAAAAAAAAAAAAAAAAAAAAAACTGGGGGCAACTCCACTGTTCACTGGTGGGTGGCGATTGCCCCTCTAATCGCCACCCATGCCTCTAGCCATCTTCCAAATTTCCCAGGAGACAAGTTTAAACCTTTTCTCATCATTTATTCTATCTTCTTCTTTTAAAATTAAGTTTGATATTCTTCGTGTCAGGGGTATAACTTACGAGATCAAATTAAATTTTAACCGAACACGATAGAGTAAGTTATGATAAAATCTTTAATCCTGAAAAAGTTGAAAAAAAAAATGAGATACGCCCCTTTGTCTCGAGAGAGACGGAATGAGCGCGGACCAAAATGAAATCCTCCCTGCTACGCAGTGGTAACTTCAACAACCTTACTCTAGATATCTGTTTCGAATCGACGAAGTGTTTTACGGGATAATCGCTCATACAGCAATAAATGGTCAATCAGTGAGTGAAAACATATAGTTTCCTTTACAAATTTCATTAAATACTCACCCATTTTACTTACCTACACTAGTAATCATTAAAGTCAATGTTATGCATAACTTCTCTCATACTTTAAAAAGGAAAATGTATTTTTCCTTTCATACTGAACGTTAACGTAGATATTTTTGTCCCTGGTTAATGTTTAAAACTATCTACTATATACACAAAATCAACAACCAGTGGAAGATTCCGTGTTCATCAAATAAGTTATAATTCAAAATTTACGAAGGTTGAAACTGATGGTTACATAACTGTTTTGGGATCCTATCCGGGAGTAGAAAAATGTTCATCATGTAGAGCTAGGGGCGTCATTTAGGGGGGCAGGAGGGGGTAATTGCTCCCCCCAAGAATTTGAGGAATACATATACTTTAATTGATTGTCTACTAATATGCTAGTACAAAACGTGAAAGTATTTTGTCGGTGGTGCTCTTGCCTCCCTCAAGCAAAGTCTGAAATGACGCCCATGTATAGAGCTCTAGTTTGTTATCAAACTAGCAGAACTGAGATTTTGTTCTGTTATATACTTTCGGTAGAAGTCTATGTTTATTTTCTCCATTCTTAACTACAACTCGAAACATGTACTTTCATATGGGCTAGATAAAAGAATAAGAAAAGTATGTAAGAAGTGATTTAGATAAATGAAAGAAAACTAATGTCATTCAATTAATTTCGAAAGAACTATTCACTATACAGGATGGCCCAAAAGTAGGTACACATCCCTGCCTTGATCAAGAATAACATTCTGGCTTATAGGTTTATTTGCTTTGGCTGTTTTGAGCTTCAGATATAAGTAAAAAGACATTAAGAACAAATAATAAAGAAACAAAGTCTATCTGATTGATAACAATAAGAAATGATATAAAAACCAATGAGTTGATTAGCACGGGAGTGTATACCTACTTTTGGGCTACCTTGTATATAAAAATAAATATAAATGTAAAATACAATCATATATTTTTTCTAACTAAACATAGTATCTGATTATAAATTAATCATATGAAATATGTCGAAAACTATTATTACAATACGTTAATGCTTATGATGAAAGGAAATAACATGTCTGAAAGTTATCTTAGCATATAGCTACAGATGGCAGCACAAGCTTACTTTCCAAAATAATGTCTATTCAGCAGAAAGCATTCTGTGTTTTGAAATACGTTGCGAGAAGTGTTTTTCCGTAGTTACTGTACCGTGAACGTTCCATAAACAGTTTGCAACTGCACCGCCATGTTAACAAATCATTCTGAGCTGGTATCGACAGCTTAAGGAGGATGGCTACCTGTGTAAAAGTAAAAGCACAGGATGTCTGAGCGTTGAAACAATAAGGTGAGTTAGAGAGGTTTTTTTTTTTTTTTTTTTTAATGTAGCCTACAGTAGTCAACACGGTACGCCAGTCTGGAACTTGATATTCCTCATCCAACAGTCTGGAAGATCTTGCGAGCCCTATTGGGACTGAAACCGTACGACATACAGTTATTACAAATGTTACAAACAGACGACTTTGTCAAATGATACGAATTTTGTAATTCTATGCAGAACGCTACGGAGAACGATGTTTTTGTTGATCTACTTTTTAGTGATGAAGCCGATGCTCCAATTGAGTGGTGAGGTTAATCGTCATAATGTTCATATCTGGGATACCGAACAACCACACGTTAAAGTACAACATGAATGAGATTCCCGAAAAGTGAATGTGTTTGTTGCAGTATTTCAAAGCTGTACGATCCGTTTATCTTCTTAACGAAGAACATTGTAAGACGTATGCCATTCCTTGATATGCTACAGTTATGATTGTTTCCAAAAATAAAAGAAAATTTCAATAACTTAATATTTCAACTTGATGAGACACCACCTCACTGACATATTGAAGTGCATTGCTACCTGAACGAAGAATTCCTTCGCTGTTGGATTTGGCGATGTGTTAAAGATAACTTAGGACTTTTCCCGTGGTCTCCTAGATCTCCCGATCTCAATGTTACTGTTTTCTTTTTTTCCTCTGAGTGCATGTAAAAGACACAGTATATATGCTTACACTATCAATAACTGTTGTAGAGCTTCAGAATTGCATGACAACTGCATTTGCGACCATTTAGTAGGGATATGTTAGAGCTCGTGTGGAACGAATTAGACTCCGGCATAAATGTGTGTCGTGTGACGGAGGAAGCGACAGCGAACATTTGTAACAGTATATATGAAACTTGGACAATTTCTGTATATTTTCATGTATCATTCGCTATACATTTTTAATAGAGTCCTTCCAGACCTGAGAAATCATTTATAATTACCCTGCATAATTTCCTTTTGTTCATTTGCTTAACATTTCAATATAATAATATTAATAATGTTGAAATTTTGTCTTTTGCGACATTAAAATAGTGGACGACCTTTTTTCCGTTCAAATATTACGTGGTCTAGAACACACTGTTATTTACAAGACTATATTCATTATGACATGACATTTTTAAGTTTTACGTCCTACGGTTCTGCCGGTTAGGCTAAAGGAGACGGTGATGATGAGAGATGAATGAAATGGTGGAATGAAGAAAGTGGGAGGAAACGGGTGAACCCCGAGAAAACCCACGAGCACGGTAGTTGTCCACCACAAAGTCCACACGGCGCAAGCTGGGATCGAACCAGGGACCCCAAGCACCGGAAGTGAACGCTCTACCACTGAACCACCGCGCCCCTATATTCATCATGTGCAGTATTTAGCATATTCAGTTATCCTAAACCAAATATTTTATTTTATTTCGTTTCAAGCTTCAGATTAAAATATACGATATCTACTTACACCAGTTGCTGCACTCAAGCTTTTGACCCGCTGTACACTTTACGCTAAAACTGTGATTAATTAAAAGCTCGAATTGTTTAATACTTAACAATTTATGTATTATTACTATTTTATTTATTAGTTATTTTACTTTTCTATTTTAAATTTGCCAATCAATGAATACAGGTTACAAGAATATTGGTGCTTGAATTTAAATTTATTAACAATCTATGTCCGCACAATAAACAACAAAGTATATTCATATTCAGTGCCCATCATTATCAAGTCTGGGTTGAGTTTGAGTTTAACGTCCTGTTCAGCAGCGAGGCTATATGAGACGGGGACCTATTGATTAACGTGGAATCCGAACCACATGAGCTCCGGCCGGGAATCGAACCCAGGTTTCCCATTACTGTTTACTATTAGGAATTAATGTAACACTGAAAGGGTATGACCTTTATTAATAGAATATAGAACAGGTTATATAGCCAGCGACTAAAGGACACTACTGCGAATATAATAGAAGTAAAAGTAACTGAAGTTTCATAATAAACATAAAAATGACTTAATGACGGTTCACCGTTCCTTAATGTTTTGAAAACGTAAATTAAATTTTTCAGTTTAACGTCCTACGATTATGTTCTTTAGGCTAAGAGACACGGATGATTAAGGCAAGTGAATGAATGATGGAAAAATTGAGGGGTCTAGTATCAAAACCTACCATATTCATTTTTCACTTCCACTATCATATCCTGCATATAAGCCTATTGTCTTAAAAAAGCGTTATTGTTACTCAGTGCTCGATTTGGTGGTTGCGAACATTTTTGTAGACAACAATGAACAGATTTCAGTGTTCAAAGAACAAAATTGAAGTCGTTTGTTATAACAGAGCTACATGTTTCTTTCTCGTTTTCTGAAAAAGTGAAAAACGGATATGGTAGGTTTTGATACTAGACCCCTCAATTAGTGGAATGATAATATTTGAGGAAACGGGAGTATCCCGGGAAAACCCACGGACATTATGTTGTCCACCACAAACTTAATTAGCCGGGGATCGAACCAGGGACCTCACGCACCAGAGGTAAATGCTCTACCAGTGAGACATGCCCCTCTCTTAATACTTTGAATCCTGAGAATGAATATTAGAAATAGTAAGTTTGTTACTTTTATCTCAAAAACCTGATTCTTTCCTCCTTTGGCGCGAGACTTAAGGGGACCGCCCTACTTGCTCTATCCACGACACGATCCTGTATACATAACACTGATCATTACTATTTTATTCGTAGCCCTCCCTACTGGTCTAATGGCTAATGCGTGTGCCTTTGGCAAACGTGGTCCTGCGTTCAATTCCCGGTGGGAGACCACACATAAGACTTAATTTCACATTCATTCACTTTCATTAATCACCCATCTCTTTCGCCTAAAGAAGATAAACGTGGGACGTTAAACTAAAAAAGCCTATTTCATTTTAATATTTTATTTGTAAAAGAAAAAAAAACGTCTGGGAGCCGCGGTGGCTCAGTGGTAGAGCGTTCACTCTGGTGCGTGGAGAGCTCCTCTGTGGCTAAGCGGTTAGCACACGCGCCTTTGGCGCGGGAGACCCGGGTTCGATTCCCGAAGGGAGCTCATGTGGTTCGGATTCCACGTTAATCAGCAGGTCCACGTCTCAAATAGCCGCGCTGTTGAAAAGGGACGTTAAACTCAAAATCAACTCACCTAAACTGGTGCGTGGAGTTTCTAGTTCGATTCCCACTTATGTCAAGTGAAGTTTGTGGTGGACAAACAAAGTGTGTGTGGATTTTCTCGGGGTTTTCCCGTTTTCTCCCACTTTCTTCATTCCATCATTTTCATTCATTTCTCATATCACCGTTTCTTTTAGCATAGCCGGCATACCTGTGGAACGTAACACAAAGATTTCATTTCATTTCATTTGAAAACATGTCTTAATATGTGTTTAATTCGCCGCCATGCATCGCTGAATACTCAAAGTGGTCCCATTATTGTTTTGTATGAACATGATAGTCGGCGCGTTTAGTATGATTATAATAGACACAACATGATAAAACTTAGGAATTTGACTTCAATATCAAAGTAACAACTAATTATGTTTTCAGAGTATCATTTGAAATTAATCCTCATAATATGTGTTAAAGAACAGGTGTAGCTGAACATATAGGTAAAATAAGAAATCTTTGATATAATTTGTACCTCTTAAGCCTCGACACTGGAAATTAATTGATATTACTCCGCGGAAAGGAACAATATTTCCGCATGGTGTGTCACTCGTCTGACGGTTGGCTCCGCTCACTTAACACCTTCACTCAAAAACAACCATCGTTTTCTACAAGTCTGAATTAATGCTTCTCTAAATCCGCGTGGCTCTGAGAACACTCAGTTCCCAGCTGTTGGACGTCAATCAGCCACTAGACCACGAGATGTCGCCTGTCTCACTGGCACTGTGGTTTATTTCCGTTCTTTAGGGAGTAAAATATATTTGCTTTCTTTTTCTTCTTCTTCTTGTCTTTTGAAGATATAGGAAGCCCATTTTGACAACACTCTAAATGCAAATTAATGGAGGAATTTTCTTTCAGAAGATACAATCAGAACAGAACAAAGAGCTTATATTTTTTCACCAAACAAACCTGAAATTTATTCCCTTTCGTCTCTTCTACGCACAACAAATTTATTCCCGAAAGAATTTTTGTTTAAAAATACGAAAATTTAGATGATTTAATTTGAATCGACGAATTATTCTTTTTTTAAAAATAAAATTCAACAGACATTAAAAGTTATGCATTCAGTTTTTTGTAGTGAGAATGTTTTATAGATTAAGTTTATATACGCACATGAATTTAATGAGAAAAATTAACTTTAAAAATCTCCTGAATTTTTTTAATAAGTAGATTCTATTATGATTATTATGTTATTGTTATATTCCATCCCAGCATGCTATTATTTATTTATTTATTTATTTATTTACGAACATAATTTCAGATACAGCTGAACGTCAGTTTATATTGGAATATCTAACAAATCTAAGAGATAACATAATAAATACTACTACTACTACTACTACTACTACTACTACTACTACTACTACTACTAATAATAATAATAATAATAATAATAATAATTATTATTATTATTATTATTATTATTATTATTATTATTATTATTATTATTATTATTATTATTACAAAATAACATCTACATAGTGAAAAGAAAGGTTGACAATAGCTGATTAAAGTTTATTCACGAAAATGACGTCGTAGTGCAGAGTTATATGCAGTTTCAGAATTAAACAAATCTTGGTTAAGTTGCATTATCTGTTATACGATCAGTGGCGGAGCTATAGGGTGACTTGGAGGAGATATCTCCCCCTTTCCAGTAATGGCCATGATGCTACTAACTTAATTTTAAAAAAAGTACTCACCATTAAATACCTTGTGTTATTAAATATTCAAAACTATTTTTAATGCAATAGGAACTACAGATAAGTCCTAAACTACGGTACGCTGTTGTTTGATTGGATATAACAATGACGCAAATAATCTTCACAATGACATAAAATACTTGTAAAGATTTGCTAACACGAATGAAGATGTTTCGCAATCGGAAAACTCATAATTGAATTTTATTGTTAATAGTTTAGTTTATAAAATACGAAAAGATAATATATACTGGTAATATGTATACATATAGTTGGACCTCAATCTAATTTTTTCACATTTTCTTGAACTTTCATAACACTTAATGTCAAAATAACCTCTAGTATAAGTTGAATGTTTAAAAATTACGACCTCGATAAGTTGAATTTGAAGGGTTTCATAATCATATTTAAAAACCTCGGTAACTCGAACTTTTGTATCTGCAAACCTCTACGAGTTGAAGTTTATCTCTCTAAGTCGAATTCCTCGATAGTTAAAAGGTATGGCTCTATGGTTTTATGTAATTGTCATTGTGCAAACGTCTACGAGTTGAAGTTTATCTCTCTAATAGGAAGTGACCTCGATAACTAGAAGCTATGGCTCTATGGTTTTACGTAATTGTCACTGTTGCTAATGTGTATTGTAATTTTGTTTTACTCATGTCTCATGTTTTACTTTTACTAGTTATTTTATTTAATATAAGGAACTTTCACAAGGTCGAGTTACAGAGATTGAATTAATAAAACTTCATGTTAAAGAGGTTATTTAGTCACATTTCATGAGGAACGCGAAATCTCGATATCTCAATTTTTTCTTTTGTAACCACCTTCATAACTCCAACCTTGAAAGACTTGAAATTTTATCTACTCCCTTCAACTTCGAGTTATCGAGGTCCCACTATATACATATACTATACAACTTACAGAAATACGATATGTTTTAATCTGGTGTAATTATATTTTGATAAGAAATATCTTGGTACATATCAGACATTTACACAAACTGATATAAACTTAATTACACATCCAAACCATGAAATATGGAAATAAGTTTTATTATAATCCACATCCGCTAGCATATATTGCTAGAATATATATATATATATATATATATATATATATATATATATATATATATATATATATATATATATATATATATATATATATATATATATATATATATATATATTTGAAAGGGTAGGGTTACAAAACTCATAGAAGGATATTCTGCTACATCTGGCATTTATATTTCCAAATTAACTGAATTGGTAAAGACGAAAATCCGATACTATGATAAAACTTTAATTTCTGATTAATGATAATTAGAGCAACCCACATTATGCTTCATTTTTGGTTTAATTATGCTTTATTTTTTAAAATTATGCTTTATTTTTTTAAATTATGCTTTATTGTTAATTTCAATCATTGTTTTACATTAATTCTGTATAACGTATAATATTTACTATATTTTCTACCTTAAATATTCCAAATATCTTGATCTATTTTATTAATATTTTATGCAACCAGTATCTTTTATATTTAATGAACTTAATGCACTCTACAGAGATATGCTTTACTGGAGTCAGTTTTTTTATCACTTGTTTGCGCCTTAGAGGTGAATATATACAGAAAAGGAAAGTAAAAGATGCCACCAAAAGGTACAGAAAGTGCTCAAGTTCAAGAGGTACACATAACAATATAGTGTGGAGTTCTTATGTACTATTCATTTTTCACGGAAAGTTTTCTTCTTTTCCTTTTTTTTTTTCTTTTCTACACATCAAAGGATTACAAAGAAAAGTTTACAAATATAAAAATAAGCTTTTCGTTGTTGCATTGTTATGTTCTCAATGATTTTGCAATGTAAATATTGTTTTTTTTTTAAAAAAAATAATACAGTATGTTAAACTTGCAGTTAAACATAATTTTCCAAGAATTGTTCTAATAGAATTTTCCAAGAATTGTGCTATATATTTTAAATTATGCTTTATTTTCTAAAATTGTGCTCTATTATGCATCTAAAATTAGTTTCTTAGACAACCACAACCATGTTCAAGGTACCAACCATATGTGTAAATTGTTGTTATGCTCTTTATGCTTTTGGGTTGCTCTAATGATAATGTTATTCGAAGAATAAAACATATATATCGATCGATAGATCTCGTCAAACTGAAGAAAATGAGATGCTTGGGATAAATTATCATGCGAGTAGTTTTCGAAAAATTGTGCAGACAATTATTTTAATGGCAGAAATATGTTGTTCGTTGACAAAAATTATGGACAGTTTTTATTCTGTTCAAACAATTAGTATATATGTTGTTGTTTAATTTCTGCTACTGTGACACGCACATATATACCTAACCGTTAAGCACATACTTCTTATAACGTATTATGCTGCCACATTGCTGTATCATTTGCAATTGAAATGTGTGATGATAATTCCCATTTTATGCAGTGTTTCTTTAAGACTATTACAGTCATTATAGCGGCAATGAATAATTCCTTAAACGCCAGATAAAATAATGATTGTGCCAACACTACGGATGCATTCTAGCAAACGTTTTGTACACTAGGATACAGTTTATTGATTTTGATACATAAAAAAGTACCAACAGAAAAAAAAAACAAGAAAAATTAATCATGAACAAACACACATTCATCCGTGCACCCAACGGTTTTATTTGTATTCACAGATCTTGCTATGATCTCGTAACATTGCCCTCCGGATCAAGAACACATTTTTATGAATAGTAATAAAAATGTGTTTTACATCCATGGCTATTGTACAAGAGGTATAAACGTAGCTTCTTACTTGCGAATTGTCTTGAGAGGTAATTGAATAGGCACCAACGACTTATAACAAACGACATTTTGTGTTTCGTATTTCGGACGTCTTGGGTTCAAATCGAAACATGAGTTCGTTGTGTGCGATAGAATTTTTATATTTACTGCTTTTCGTATTTTTTTTATTAGTTATGGTCTTTGTTTATAATTTACTTTCATGGCGTTACATAGCCATCCAGTGGCACAAATATATTATCGTTGATTTTTATGTCCCTAAAAAAACATGCAGACTCTTATTTTGCACTCTGCAAGTGAACTGCTAACTTAAAAACATACGAATAAAGTTAAAGTTCAGTGAAGAAACGTATGCTTGAAATTAATGTAGAATATACGTGTCATGTCAATCATCAAAGATAATTTTTTAAAGACCTTAAGATAATTTCAACTTTATTAGTCACTAAACATTGCTACAGTTAGTTTGCAAATATTCTATAGACATATATAAAAATACAGAAATACTTCTACGACATCCTTTAAATCTTATATTGTATCTGAATGACAAATCATTTTGGTATATATATATATATATATATATATATATATATATATATATATATATATATATATATATATATATATATATAAACACAAAGCATCCACACAATTTGACATAAACATAATTACACATTTGAAAGCTTAAGACATTGAAACTATAGCTTTGGTTAGAACATATTCATATATCGTCGCTGCGCCTCGAAGAACAGCTGTGTGTTAAAACGACAACTTTTCAGGAGAAGCAAAAAACATTCCAAACTCTTAAAATTTTGCCAAATACACGGAAACACTTGAAAAAATGTAATAAAATTGATTCTGCATATATTATGCACTGCACATTGTTGTAGCTTCCTTCAAAAGTATTATATTAACCCAACTATTTTTGTTTTTATGTAGCACCTTTTGCGCCTTTACGCCTTTAGTATAAGCACATAGAGGATTTGTATACATTAATCAATGCGTACGTGATGAGAACAGAAGCCTAAAATTTCAATCTATAATTTTTCATTGTTGGGGCGAAACAATTGAATATTAACTTATGACATTATAAGGGACTCTACCTGACATCTTTCTGGCTTATTTGGACGACATAACTCATTTTTGACAAAAATGTCACGTAGCGGTTCTTCGAGGCGCAGCGACGATATATTAATAGTACATTAGAAGTATGTTTAGAGTACATTAGACAGACAGACATAATATTTATTGGTTCATCTAACATGTAGCACTCATTAGTCTTACATATTGGGAATATTTTTTTACGCTTTAGATACTGGAATTAAAACAAAGCGCAAAAGTCTTTGTTTGTTTTTGCATTCACTTGTTATTCACAACCTTTGGTACAACGCATTTTGATGAATTTGTAATACAAATCTACCGTTTTCGCCCAGCAAAAAAGTACACGACCTGAGATCAGTCAGCGATTTCAGTATCAAAGCCATAGCTTTCCCTACTCCCAAGCGTTACTTCAACATTTAGAAAATATGGAAAGGAAAATATCTTCTGTATTTCATATTTGTTGATTTAAGTTCACATTCTCTATTATTACTATAATATTCTGTTACTATTCACTCTCAAATGTAATGAACAAATATTGGTCAACGTAAGTTTAAAAGTTATTTGTATACAAAACTTCTACATTGATCTTTACAGTATTAAATACTAGATAAATGAAATTAATCATATACTATATGGTATGAAGTATATTTTAATAATAATGAAACGATTTTTTTTTAGGTAGTCCGGAGTAAAATAAGCGACCACCATCATTACACCGAACAATCTCAAAAGTCACGAACCTGAAATCTTAGATCGGAGACGTTTCAAAGAAAATGTATTTATCTCAAGTCTTTAAGGCTTAGAGAGAACACAACAGAACAAATGCCGACTAATAGTATTAACTATTTATTAATATGAAAAGCAAAATATTCAAAAACTGAGAAACAATAACAGAAAATGAACAACATAATTTAAATAAAACAAAGAAGCACAGAAAAATGATATAACTTATCTTTTGTATTATTAAAAGGTCTCTAAAGTGGTATGATTAAGCAATATGTGTATGTCAAGTGGCACCTATTCTAGTCTTTATATCTTGAAATTTTGTAAGCCATGGCTCCAAAAAAATTTTAAAACATTATTTGAGCCATGAGAAGATTAATGTTGTCTAGGAGAAACGAAGAGTCAATACCAAAGTCAAAGACATATTTACCTCATATCAGGTGACGTTCCACGAGGATCGAACCTCGGTTGCTGGTAGTCGGAGAGTGGGGCACAGAAGGTATATATTTGCTTATATAGTTTTCGGATAGGGTGTTGACTAGAACATACAGTTACACAATGTTAATTGATGTAAAAATTACAAAATTCCTGGGATTGGTACAGTTATATTTTCCTCACAATACGTTTCCCATAGTAAACCACTATCATCAAAGTTTACCTCAGTGGTTTATACATTTCCAGGATAATATCTGCCACCCTGTTATTCCTGCAGCGTTAAAGAATGGGATATCATTTTTCAATTAAAATAATAATGACATTTTAAGTCCAAAACCAACCAAGAGAAAACAAGTCTCTGTTATAAGAAAAATAATTTAAAATTATCTATGAATTATCTCAATCAAAAATATCTTTGTAATAACAAACTTTCTATTTCATTAACAGAATTAAAAGCGAACGCGGTACCACATTCTCCAGGCACACTTGCAAAAAATAAGACAATAATGTATGGTATCTAGCTTATATATATAAATGGCCTGGCTCCTCCGCCACTTGGCTATAGGGATGAGTCAAGCGCTGCTGAATTAAGAAATTCGTTTATCTACAATGGAAGTAGGCTGGTGGTGGTTGTCAAGTAACTGCAATTACTTGTCAACAATACGAGAAGATAAGAAAATGCAGTTATGTATAAATGTGATTTTTCATGTTAAGAAATAGAAGCTAGCTGCCATATGCTCAATATTACTTGATGTAGTTGCAGCACTTATGCAACGTAAATTGCTCTTTAAGCTTTCTTTCATATAGATTTTTAAAAGTTGCATCAATATTGTCTAGACCAAAGTTTCATTTTTACTGAAACTCCCTACTCTTAAGATTTCAATACCATTCTTCAACATTAAAATAAAAACATTGAAAAATGAACTGACTTTAAAGAAATAAATTCTCTTAAAGGCAGAAAGTAATAAAAGCGCTAAAAGGCAGATTATAATGACAGTAAAGCACTTTAAAGTAGAAAATAATTTATTACTATTATCTATAATTCTTTTGAAGTTGTTCCAAGTCGAATAAATTAATGCCTACTTCAAAATTATTTGCATGGTAATTTTACGGGGCATTAATATATTTGGCTTGACACTACTTCAAAAATTTTTAAATAAATATTATTGTTATATTGTTTTCTGCTTGTAACTGTATTATTATTATTATTATTATTATTATTATTATTATTATTATTATTATTATTATTATTATTATTATTATTGTTGTTGTTGTTGTTGTCTGCTGTTTAATACTTTTGTAATTTTCTACATTTTAGTGTTTTTTCTGATGTAGATTTATATATATATATATTTTTTTTTAAATATGTGACTTTGTACTACTTTAGGCGCTGAACTTTCTCGTCTACACTGTATCTTAAACATGTTTTCCAACACATTGCAACGCCTGTTTGAGTATTTATAATAAATAACTATTTCAAATAGAAATAACAATATCTTTACAGTTTTCATATCTCGGAAGTGTTGACTTTCCTAGATATATGAGAACATGCTTTCAAGTGTCATTGTCCGTGAGCGAGTAGTTAGCGTTGTAGCTTCATAATTGAGAGGATCTTTGTTCGAATACTGTCATTTTTAATTCTCCAAAAATTAAGATCTTCCTTTCCCTGCGCAATCAACTGATGCTTCAAAAAGAGTTACCCACTTTATTCAATAACTGCGGGTGTGATGCTCGCAAGTTCGACTGAGAAACTTTTATTTCTTATGCTTCACAAAGTCGCAATTTTACTCAGAATATGGATGCTATCTGATCATTGTTTCCTTCAATTCTAACCTTGCATATGTGAATGTATCCGTCTCTACCCCCATTTTTGAATTTTTCTCCCTCCTCTGTCTCTCTTTCTCTCAATGTCATCCGTCACGAACTCACATGACCTGAGATCAAACCTCCGTCTCTTGAAACCAAACGTAAGGTCTCTACCAACGGACCATCGCGACTCCTTTTAGGTTTGTTGTTAGTAGGGTGCGGATATTTAGGTACTTCAAACAACACACATAGACACAAAAAATCAATGAAACAGTTACTTGCATTTTGGAAATTTCGATGTCTAAGATGCTCCTCGCAATGGACAGCCAATCACAGAGGAAGTAGATGATATTCTGAAAAAAGTTGAGCAATACTGCAATGTAAACAGACATGATATGGCCAATGACTTAAGGCTGCAGACTACTAAATATTTTTGAAAAAGTAATATTTTTTCTTTTGCCCGTTTTTCGTAAGTGGAAAGAGGTAATAAAATGTAACTTACCACAATAATAGATAATGTTATTCTACACCCGAATATACGAATCGGAAGAATTTTCAATGTTGCCATCCACAGAAATTACAGTGTGACCAGAATTTGAATTACTCAAAAATCTAGGTAAAGACAGAGACTAGAAAAATGAACTCAACGCTAATTGATGACTTATCATGCTGTCTATGTTCCTTGTTTACTACTTTTTAAATAATATTTCTATTTATTTTATAAACCTTACATAAATTATTACAAAATAAATAAGTCATTACAAAATAAATAGAAACATTATTTAAAAAGTAGTAAACAAGGAACATAGACAGCATGATAAGTCATCAATTAGCGTTGAGTTCATTTTTCTAGTCTCTGTCTTTACTTAGATTTTTGAGTAATTCAAATTCTGGTCACACTGTAATTTCTATGGATTGCTACACTGAAAATTCTTCCGATTCGCATTTTCGGGTGTAGAATAACATTATCTATTATTGTGGTAAGTTACATTTTATTACGCCTTTCCACTTGCGAAAAACGGGCAAAAGAAAAATTATTAGTTTTTCAAAAATATTTAGTAGTCTGCCCCCTTAATATCCATCACCATTGTGAAATCATTTAGAGAAAGCTAGCTAAAAATTGTTCTTACACATTGGTTATATGCAACCCGCATCATTTTGTTGAATTTCTGGTTGCAGCACATTTAGGATAACTTTTCTCAAACGTTGCCGAAATTGTTTATTTTTTTTTTTTAAATAATTAATTTTTCAAATATTTTATACGTACACACATACAGGCCAAACTGAGAACCTACTTTTTTAAAAGTCGGTTGAAGACAGGCGGTTACCCAATCATGCAAAAGCATTGATAGAAGACACTGGTGTTAGATAAATAAGGCGTATCGATGGATTTTCGGATACACTAATCGAACACTGCGAGCCTTGTTTTATTCCATTCTCTCCGTTTTTGCTCAACCTGTTCTCTTTCTCCTGGTTCGCACCTCCTACGCCATATACTTAAGAGTTGGAAATGACTGCTATATACTACTTATATGTATAGCGTACTAAAATTTTACCAAAACAAAGTTATTATAGTGCTAACTATAATGAATACCTACAGCTATATTATAATGTAACTCGCACACAACTTTTATACCTTATTTATATTACACGAAACCCAAAACACATCCACGCAAGAATAATGTGTTTCATTTACTTTTTAAATCTCATTATCCTTCCCCCCCCCCACCCATTAAGAAACATAAAAAAATATACACGTACAAAATGCTGAAAAACAGCACTGAAAAGTTTATAAACAATTCAAAAAGAGCTACAAATCCTGATTGTTGTGTACAAGTCTCAAGTGTGTTGAATGTTGAGCGCGTGGCAGAGCTGTAAAAATAGAGAAATACAGGTCGTTGCTGGCGTGTAAATCCCTCGCTGTTTAGGAAACAGGTCGCTGTGGACTGGCTTGTGGCGAACAACACTTCACTCCCAGTTGTCACAACATGGAGGAACGGGTGTTTGTGTGTACTTCAAGGAGCAAAACTTTCAAAATAATAACACTCTTGACTTCTTCAGCCGAAAAGGACTACAAAAGTCAGCGTGTTTTCATACTCAACAGCTAAACAAACTTTAAAAACTGCATCAGCATCATTATTCAAGAGCATTTTCACGTACGGGAAGATTTTTACCACCAAGATGTTACTTCCGTTACGCCCTGTTTACAACTTCTTTCTCTTGACTTTTGATCCTTATAGACTATTTAAGTCATGACGTCACATCCGTGCCGTAGCTATGTTCTTAAAATGGTATTTAGACATTTTACTTGATTGCAGGTGATTTAGTAAGTTACGGGCTATGACGTAACATGTGTTCTTAAATAATCCATTTATGATGTCTCCTCACATGAAAAATATTTTTCTTTCCCAACAGGTTCTCGGTGAAGAAATGGAAAGTTCTTAGTTGGAGGAAAAGGAGGTGCCCCAGCCCAAGGATCTGGCGCAATTCCTCAAATTTACCATTGTGACCCCACATAATTTTTCTTCCTCTAAAATTTACTTGGGGCAGCGGTGGCTCAATGGTAGAGCGTTGACCTCTGGTGCACGGGGTCCCCGTTTCGATCCCAGCTCGTGCCAAGTGGATTTAATGGTGGATAAACACCGTATGCAGGAGTTATGTCGGGCTTCTCCCACTTCCTCTCACTTTATTCATTCTACCATTGTCTTTACTTCTTATCATCATCGTCTCCTTTAGCCTATTCGGCATAACCGTGGAAAGAAAAATTAAAAGATTTCATTTCATTTTTCTAAAATTTGCTATTTTCCCCTGAATTTGCCTTATTCTCCCATATTTACTATTCTGCCGCCTTCCCAAATATCCTTTTTTTTTTTTAAAAAAAAAATACCATTTTCCAGTTTCATTGCACCATTTTCAATTAAAAATTATGTTCCTGCTCCAAATAATCTCATGGGCGTATCGACATGAACTATTGAGAGCAATAATATTTAAGTATAGTTTATTGGATCTTCAATGCGTTTTCATTATTGATTAGGAATGCTGAAGAAATTAAATCTTTCAGTTTGACGTCTCACGATTTAGGATAAACGTGATGATGAGAATGAATGAAATGTTTGGATTGAAGAAGGTGGAAGGAAACGGGAGAATCCCGAGAAAACAAATGCTCATGATGTTTATCCACAATGAAACCCACTTGGTGCGCGCTGGGATCAAACCAGGGATCCCACGCACGAGAGGTCTGCCACTGAGACACCGCGGCTCATTAGAAGTGTACACAGGGTCACAGGTTCGATTCCAGAGCATATAAACTTTATAATGTAGAAACATACGTGATTGTGTGATTTTAAGATTCCCCATTTCCAGTGTTTAATTCAGACACTTTCACTAGCACTCAGGAGAGAGAAGAGGGGGATGTACTTATAGTTCTTTGCGAAACTCACTTGCTTTTCTAAAACTTACTTCTCTGCACATTTGTTGTAGCCGTTAATTATGGATTTTCTGCTAATAAACTACCAGTATCATTTATCTTAGGTATACTTTGTGAGTTATCACTGTCCATTGCTCCTCTTCTATATACTTTTTTTTTTTTTTTTTTTTGTCGCACACAAGAAGTAATATCGTACCTTCGCACCTGATATCCTGTGTCACTGCATAAGAATCTAAAAGAGGATTATATGCGAAGCATTAGTGACGTGTCGAAGACTACGGTTCCATAAAAATAAACTTTCTCAATATTATTAGCGTTTAACAGAAAAAAAATATTTGTCCATAAAGACGTAACATATACTGTATCAATCAATAGATTTCGTCAGTAAGGTGAACCAAAAGGATCTTTTCTGAGGGGGCAAAAGACCAACACACAAGCAAAGTCAAAATAGCTTGTTGCACACAATACTTCGTGTGAAATAATTATTATTAACGATATTATTAATATAACTACAGTAAATACGTTAATAGTGGATGAGTAAGCAAATTTACGAATATGTTTTGACTTACTATATTTCGAAAAAGCGAAACTCCTTTTCGTAATCCAGGGGAGGGCAATTAGCCCCTATTGCCCCCACTATGGACACCGATGCAAAACGATATGGGTTGGTGAGTGTAAAACTTCATGGGTAATTTTCGAGATAAACCTAGGGAAAATAATTTGTTTGTAAACGTATAAATTTGTACTGTACGAGAATCACATTACTCACTATGGTGGATCCATCATCTCTTTCTTCCTTATGAAACTATCAAGATGATAGAACATTATATATATATATATATATATATATATATATATATATATATATATATATATATATATATATATATATATATATATATATATATAGAGAGAGAGAGAGAGAGAGAGAGAGAGAGAGAGAGAGAGAGAGAGAGAGAGAGAGAGAGGGAGAGAGAGATGTACAGGGTGTTAATGAACTATACCGATAAACTGTAAGAAGTAATTCCTCACATCAAAATAAGAGCAAAAAGTTCATATGGACCTATGGCGAAAATTACATAGTTTCAGAGGATAAACACGTCAGAGGATAAACACACAAGTAACGGAGTGGTTGTGGAAACCTTCTTCTTCCTCTCCTTTACCAAGGGTTTGAATTAAGACCTGGCAACGACAGGTGCTTACAGCTAGTAAATAAATAAATAAACAGTATTTTCCAGATATACATACACAAAAATTAGCTCTTCACCCTAGTGTAAGTGGGTAGCGCGTGCGTCTTTGATTCACGTAGTCTCGGGGTTCGATTCTCGATGGGAGAGCATAAAAATTACTTCACAATCGTTCACTTTCATTAATAATACATTTTCTTTAGCTTAAAGGGCATAACAGTGGGGCGTAAAACTAAAAAAAAAAAAAAAAAAATGCCAGTTATTGGCAACGAGCGACTTACTTTTTAGCACAATAAAAATTAGTTTTTTTTTTTTTTTTTATTATTTTCTTGAAAACGACGCATGCGACTTTACCCCAAGCTTCTCCCTTTGCTTAGTATCGATTGATTTATGTATCAACTTCAACTTTGAACAGTTAAAGGAAATTAAAATTTAAGATTTTGTCAATTATATATATATAGGGTGTTCATGTACTATACTGACAAACTGTAAGATTCCTGGTGATTCCTCACATCAAAATAAGAGAAAAAGTTCATTTGTACCTATGGCGAAAAGTGCATAGTTTCAGAGCTAGGGCTGTCCAAAATCGCAAAAAAGCTAAATTTCAATAAGCCCTATTTCGAATCCCAGAAACTGTAGATGGTGGTCCTTATCAGCGTAAAGGAAGCCACGCATACACAATCCAAAAGTGCATATTTCGTCAATTTTCAATATATATAGAGGGTATTCTCTACAGGGTGTAATTCTCAGATATGCTGTTAGTAGAGTTTTCAGATAAACTTTGATTTCAAGAAGGGTCCAAAGTAAGCAGGAGGTAAGCCTGAACAACAATGGACATCGAATGCTTCGGAGGGAAGGCGAAATGTTAGATACTGGCAGCTCCATGTTATTGTATGTGTGTGTGTATTCGGAATAAGGTGTGATGCGATGTATTTCTTCACGGTATATTTCACGTTTTCTTCATTTATAAGCGTGAAAGAAAACATCGCACCATGTGTTTTCCCGAGTACGAGAGACCGTGCTGCTGACGATCCTTAACACTTTCGACATCGCGCGAAAAGGTTCCTTGTTCACTGCTATCAAGGCTTATCGTTTGCCTACTTTGGAGCAATCATAAAGTCAGAGCATATCTCAAAATTCGGTTGATGGCATGTCTGGGAATTTCATCCTCTGTACACCCATTTAACATTAATGAAATATGCATTTTTGGATTGCGTATGCGTGACTTCCTTTACGCAGATAAGGACCACCATCCACAGTCCCTCGAATTCGAAATAGGGTCTCCTGAAATTTGTTTTATTTTTCGCGATTTTGGACAGCCCTAGCTCTGAAACTATGCACTTTTCGCCATAGGTACAAATGAACTTTTTCTCTTATTTTGATGTGAGGAATCACCAGGAATCTTACAGTTTGTCGGTATAGTACATGAACACCCTATATATATATAATTGACAAAATCTTAAATTTTAATTTCCTTTAACTGTTCAAAGTTGAAGTTGATACATAAATCAATCGATACTAAGCAAAAGGAGAAGCTTGGGGTAAAGTCCCATGCGTCGTTTTCAAGAAAATAAAAAAAAAAAAAACTAATTTTTATTGTGCTAAAAAGTAAGTCGCTCGTTGCCAATAACTGGCATTTTTTTTTTTTTTTTTTAGTTTTACGCCCCACTGTTATGCCCTTTAAGCTAAAGAAAATGTATTATTAATGAAAGTGAACGATTGTGAAGTAATTTTTATGCTCTCCCATCGAGAATCGAACCCCGAGACTACGTGAATCAAAGACGCACGCGCTACCCACTTAGACTAGGGTGAAGAGCTAATTTTTGTGTGTGTATATCTGGAAAATACTGTTTATTTATTTATTTACTAGCTGTAAGCACCTGTCGTTGCCAGGTCTTAATTCAAACCCTTGGTAAAGGAGAGGAAGAAGAAGGTTTCCACAACCACTCCGTTACTTGTGTGTTTATCCTCTGACGTTATGTAAGCCCGCAGCACCAAAATAAAATGCTGGTTGCGTACAGGCCAGGCGTTCTTAGAAAACTAAAAAAATGTTGACACATTTTCACCTCCCTGGAAAATCCCTCCCGAGTCGAAAATCGAAGAAAAGGCTTCGTAGGCGATTTGATCTGAAGAAGATGTTTCCATCTTCTAAATTTGGAGGCTTTAGATCACTACTTTGTATGCAAACAGCTGATGACGCATAATTGTATTATTATTGTTATTTTATTTTTTATTATTATTATTGTTATTAAAGATTTATATATTGTAGGGTCTATATGTTAAAACGTACGTTGTAAAGTAGCATATTGCAAGAGGGGAGAAAGAGAAAGGAATGACAATGAACGACTCTACACTTGAGCATTATTTCAATACAATACAGCTCATTATTCAATTTTCGGCATACCGGTATACCATACCAGTCTAATTCGATTAATCATGTAATTCGAATAATTTTGTTCGAGAAAAATCACAAAACTATATGCTTAATGTAAAAGAATCACTGAACATATTTGTGATCCTGTAGATTTTAGTAAGATGAAGTTTATACATGTGTATATATTGTACGTTTGTTTGCCTTGATTTTCTCAGCTGCTGTCGTTTTCTTAAGACCTTTACGCACAGGAACTACAGCCTGGATTGACCCGGGTCAGCATACTTTTGTCAGTGCGAAACAGTAGTGTCTCCTGACGTGGATGTTAGAGCGTTGGCAAGAAGAAAAACATATTAACCCTCACAACCATAGGCGAAACTAGAGGGGGAAGCCCCTCTCCCCAGGAGCACAGATTTTTTTTACTGATCAAAAATATTGTGATAAGTTTACCTCAATTTACGCATAGTATAACTATTTTAGTGGCATTTGCATTCAGCATACGAATATTTAATAGTGACTATACTTTGCCCACCCATCGATTTCTTGAATATAGTTTGTACCTGGAAGTTCTTGCAATTTTCGAAAGTAAGGAACCATGATAGTCACCCCATAATGTCCTAGTTACACCAACCTATAAATAGCAATTTAGTTCTAACAATTTAGTCTGAAATTATAAAGAGGAATCAAGGAGGATGTTATTACGTAAGGAATACATTTGATTATAATAAATATAAATATACCCTCAAAACATGAAACTGAAAATAGAAAACAAGCAATTATTTACTTACAATTACTTGAATTTCAGCTCAAGTCGTCTTTCTTTGCGTAGAAACCTCTGGATTACTGCTTTAGAAACAGTAATAGGGGCCCAAAACCGTAAGTCTTGAGGACGACCCACTAACGACAAAGTAAATGAAAATTAGGGAAATAAAAAGGCAGAATGGAAAACCGTTCTGTAGCTTAACGTCCAGGATTTTTTTTTTTTTTTTTTTTTGGCATCAACTGACACTTCGAACACAACTTGGATTGAGAAAAAAATGATGTTTCTTTTCACCGTACTCTTTACATGTATTTTAGGAAGAAGTCGATTGTACCATTAACTTTTGAATTGAATGATATGTTTAGCAATAAAAAAGTGCGTAGATCATACCCCCTCTCCCCCAAAAAATGTATTCCGTACTGCTATAAAATATCTGTACATCCACAAATAAATCTACAGACTTGGTAACGCTTGAGAAGCAGAGAACTCAATACGTTGACTTCCTAAAGAACGCCTTGGATCACAGAAGCACGAGGTGAGATACACGAAGCGCATGCGCAATAGGAGTCTTCTAAAGCAGTGAAAATTCAGCCAAAGCGTTGCCAACGACTTACTCGCACAGTTGCCTCCTCAAAACATGACGGAGACCGCACAGCACTTCTCTGTTCTTTTGCACTTCAACAGTTGATTCTGTCTCGTTGAAAATAAAAAAAATCCAAGTTCTGAAGATCTGTTTAATTAAATTAAAATACTCTTTTGTTCATTTTTCGTTGGGCATTAACACACGAATTGCACACCCACAGAAGACGCTACCGGTGCGAAATCAACCGAGCTGAGTCGTGCCGAATCAGACCAATGCGTACAAAGTCGAGCAATGTTTACCACAGTCGGGCATGTGTGCTAATTCGTGCCAGAATTTATTACAGTAGTACCTTCACTGCAAGGGCGCTGATTTCTCTGTAATTGGGGGGAGGCATTCAGATATTTGTTTGGTTGCAGACAAAGGTCTAAGAAGGGTTTTAAAACAAATTGAATTCAAATTATGTCAAATATTGTATATTCATAAAAAGTGCATATAGCAATAAAAGTACATATTCATAAAAATACATGGGGCCCACATGAGCATGGGGGTCCCGGGCCTCACGGCCCCCATAGGATCGGCACTCTTGCTTCGCTGGAACCGAACGCGATTGCGCATTCAAATGTAAACCAACGTATTAAACAGTTTTCACTGGCTCCGAAAATTTGCCAATGCGAATTACATCAACATATCTCTTTAAAAAATCAACGTAAAAATTAATGCTTGAAAATTTATATTTTAAGCTCTTAAGAGACCGATTATAACACATTAACAATTGCCACTTAACTAGGAAGATTTAATTTCCATGCAAGCTTACAATAGGTTGAGGATTTTTTTTTTAAATAATATATATCTATCAACTTCTTTTGCTTTCAATCATACCCTTTTCCTGGCACATGCTCAAACAATTGCGTACAGATTGACAATATAAATGCAAACTGATGTGCCATAAAAAAGATTATTCATGTCAAGAGTGTGCATCATCCGGTGCTTTTCTTCCATGAAATGATTATCTAAGACATTTTAAATTCTAATTTTGTGCAGCATTTCCAAATAATTGTGTACAGATCGATAATATGCGTGCAAACTGATGTGCTATATCAGAAGTCTCCAAACTACGGTCCGCGATCACTACAAATCCGGCCCGCCACACTTTACTTTGATTTAATTGAAAAATTTACTAAGTAAATCATACAAAATAATATCAGATACCTTTATACGACCAATTAAGAAACACAAACTGAGATGCATAATGAAATAGAACATTTTGACTGTAATTAAAGATTTGAGATTATCCTAAAAACTTACAATACGTTTCATGAGTAATTCACATAATTAAATTGACCATTATAATTATGATTAAGGAGAGTCTTGTAGCTGAAACTTTCCACTGACAGTTGTTTTTGTGGATCCAGAGATTGTAACTGTGGATCAAGTTTCTAGTTGAAACTTCAAATGCTCATCGGTTTACTTGAATTTGTAAATATTTTTTGTACCTATATTTCATTTAGGAGATTTTTTTTTTCACACATATAAGTAGTTCCGAAAGTGGATAAAATGCCACGAACAAATTTATGCAACTGATCAAGTCGTATGAGTGAAAGACTCTTATGAAATACCAGCAATGATGAATTTAGATATTTTTCTTTAAAAATATCCCTATACTGCGAATCAATTATTTCCATTCGAAGTTCTGATGCAAGGGATTCTACGTCGGGCCATTTGCAATTGTATCAAAATCTGAAAAACGAAACTCAGGATTTATTTTTAAAGAACCCTAAGCTTCAATTCCAAATTTAACCAAAAATGGAGTCTCAGTTTTACTGCCTAAATATTTGGCATGTATGAAAATGCATGATTTTTTTTTTGTCTTTAAAATTGGGATTGAAAGAAGAAAAAAGTCGAAAGAACTTAAGTGAGTGTACAGATCACGCAGAAGCTGTTTTTCTCCTTGTAATTTTAAATTAAAGTCATTCATGTGTTTTGTTAAATCTGTAAAATGCTAACCATATCCACCCATTGTTGTGTAACTGAGCCAAAAGACGATTTTTTTTTATTCAAGAAAATTTCGATTAGAGCTAAAAAAAAAAGAAAAAGAAAGAAAAGAAAAGAAAGAAAAAAGAAGGAAAGAAAAATCGCGCTATAAACTTTCTGCAGCTAAATCAGCGTACTAAAGTATAAGTCATTTTCTCCACTCCCTTCAATAAACTCGTGGAATTGACTATGCTGGAGTGCAACTGATCTGATATAATTCATAGCTGACATGACTAGCTTTAAAACTTCTCACAAAGGCTGTTGATGAATGATGCAATGTACGATTAATAAGTTTTAACCATCGTCATTTTCTACGGCTTTTGATACAAGAGCAACACCTTTATTTTTCCCACATATGTTTTTTGACACCGTCAGTAATGATATACTTTAATATTTTCAATTGAAGATTGTTTTTTTTTTTTTTTTTCTGAACAGCATTTTCAACTTCTTCAAAGATATATTCAGTGGCAATGACGTAAATACTGTACTTTGAATGTTAAGAAGCTCTTCATACACTTCATAATTTTTATCTATCCTCCGAATAAAAAATAACACCTGAGCAGTATCTGAAATATCTGTTCACTCATCCAGGGCCAAAGAGAACCACTATAAATGTCGATTTTTGTCAGTCTATTGAGTTATACCACATTGACTTCACACCTAGTCTCCCGACCCAAGCGCTGCAATCGACTGAAGAGTCTTCATCCCGACGAAATTAAAATACCGCTAATTTTACAGTAATTATGTGGTATCCTCAAATAGATAAAAGATAATCAAAATGTGGAACAAAAGCGCCCTAGACAATATTATTTTACATGAGAAACCGTTATCACGACTCACTTATCTGCTTTCGATTTCGAGCCATTTTGAAAATCGGCATTTATTTTCGCGTTTCTAAACAGCTGAAAACGGAAAGCCACTAGGTGACTTGTGATAACGGTACCTCACGCAAAATAATATTTTCTAGGTCGCTCTTGTTCCATATTTCAATTATCTTTTATCTATTTGAAGATATCACATAAATTATGTAAAATTAGCAGTATTTTAATTTCGCCGGAATGAGGACTCTGAAAGAATTCCACTCCCTTTCTCTCGCTCAACAACAGCTGAAGCGTTATTGGTTCAACGCGTATGTGAGCTTTAGTTCGCATTTTTGCCGCGGATCAAGACATTTTGGCAGCGCTATAATATATTTTCTACAACATCATCTACTCTTCGAGTCACTGGCAAAGAGGTGTATTTAAATAAATTAGCTTTATCTAGAACACATTATTTCTGTTGTTACAATCATGCAATCCTGGATTAATTCGTCGTCAGTCAATGGTTTTCCATGTTTCGCTATTGAATTAGCCATGCGGAAACGAGCACGATTTTCTTCTTCTTGTTCAGCATTTACTTTGTTAAACAAAAATTGCTGAGATTTCAACCGGCTTTTCAAAGATTCATATATTTTTTTTTCTATCCGTACGCTTCCTGTAAATTTGGAGTAATTCTGAGAATATTTAGTTATATAATGACATTTTATATTGTATTCTTTGAGGACTGATATCGTTCCATTGCAAATTACTGTACATTGCCTTATTCTTATAACGTCAATTAATCACAAAATATTAATGATCCATTATTCCTTAATTGATCTGGACTCACTATCTATCTCTCGTTTCTTTTCCATATTTATACAAATCAACATTTATATTTATTTATATTATTGTATAAATATATTAAACATATTTATACAAATCATATTTATACAAAAGTCACATGCGAGGAGTGATCGAAAAGTAAGGTTACAAATTCTGCAGTGAAACGTGTATATATTATTTCATACAACCTATACAGCCAACAGATACTGCATACATTAGGTTATTTTTGACAGTCTCCATACCCGGCTGAGGCACTTGTCGCATCGTAGGATGAGTTTGAAGATTCCCTCCTGGTAAAAATCTCGTCATTACGTGTTCAGCCACATTGTCACGAAGTGTTTCACCTCGTCATCTGAAGCGAAGTCACGGCCTTCTAGGTGCTCCTTCAAGTGCGGGAACAGGAGCGTGGTCCGGGATGTAAGGAGGGTGGTCAATGAGGTTCCAGTGAAACTGCTTCAACAGCGTGGTGGTCTTATGGGCTGTATGCCGGCGGACGTTGTCGTGACGTTTTTTCTCTACCAGTCGCAAACTTTCGATACTATTCTGTGACCTGCTGACGAGACATTACAGTCTCTCCGTAAATCTTTACCAGCTGTCGGTGAATTTCAACCGGGTTACATGTTTCGCTCACAGAAATCGAATAACTGAGTGGTCTTCTTCGCGAGACCAGTTTTCCAAACGTGTCGCCATTTGTGTTTACCTACAACTAGCGCCGTTGGTGGCGAGTGGCTGAACCTCTGCACAATTGCCAACTCTATATATTAAAATTACCGCACACTCTTCATTTTTCTCTAACAGATTGAACTCCAGAAATATCGGCCTTGTAACCTTAGTTTCCGATCCTCCCTCGTAACTTCAAATCAAAATAATGCTAATTAATACAATTACAAGCCGGGGTTTTCAATAAATAAAATGCACTGGTTTTGACTACTAATAATTAAACACGCTGTATTTTCACTAAAAGAAAACTATAGTCACAAATGCACACTAGTCGCATTATATTTTGCTTTTTAGATTGCACTTGTCACTCCTAACTCAAAATTTGTAACTGTCCAACTATTGGATGTCTCCTATACTTACACCTCACGTCCTTGGTGTGTAGGACATATTCGAAAATACTCGAATCTTCCTGACAAGCGATCACGCAGGAAAACTTTTCCAAAAGATGCTCTAGTTCGGCTACTTGCTATAAGATGACGCTAGGTCATATAAGAGGGAAAGGGTATGATGAGAAGAGATGAAAAGATTGATTGATTTTTGAGTTTAACCTCCCGTTCAGGAGCGAGGCTATATGAGACGTGGACCTACTGATTAACGCGGAATCCGAACCACATGAGCTCCTGCCGGGAATCGAACCCGGGTCTCCCACGCCGAAGGCGCGTACGCTAACCGTTTAGCCACGGAGGAGCTCAAAGAGATGAAAAGAAATTTTATAACATCCTTAAAGAGAATGTTATAAAATTTCAGAATTTTAACAAGTCGAATAGTTTATTACGCACGCGTTATTATTGGCTTGATGTTAACACGAGCGGAGAACTGTCTTCATTATTATGAATAGTGTTGAAATCAGACGAGATTATTTTCATCATACAGACATAATAAAATAGTTTTTATTACTCGGGTGTTTTCTAAAATGCACTTTATTTACTAACTTTTTTTTTCTTTTCGAAGACACCCTTCTATAGACATATTCCGCACTGAAAACTGGTTTGGTTCGATTTCAGACAACATCTACAGGGTGGTGCGGCACGTAAAACCGGCCCGTAAAGTGAACACATAAAATGAAATGTAATGTATTGAATATGATTAACTACAACACATAAATGAAATGTAATGTATTGAATATGACTACTCACCTTCACAGCAGGTGCTGAAAGCATTTTCGCCGATCCCAAGAGGTTCGTCCAATACATGGCTGAAGTAGCACTCTTATTGGCCACGTACGGATGACGTCACAAAGATTCAAGATCAACCTCCTACTATCCTTGTTGCTTTCGTTTCTCTGTTTTGTGTGTGTGAATGTTTAAAAATAGAGAGAGGAGATTATCAATTTATTATTTGTGAAATACATTGCATTATAATTCTTGATTTATGTTCGCTTCTTACACGGTACAAATAAATTATCCTTAACTAAGTCTTCGTCCAAATAAAAGTGTTATTAAACGCACTTCACATGAATGTTATTATTGACTGCAATTTTAACATTTTTATTAAATCACAGAGACAATATTAGCTGATGGTGCTCGCAATAAATACACTAGCTTTTGCTGAAATCGTGCACTTTGTTATGCAACACCTTCTTTTGATTTCAAATTTACGTAGGAGAACTTGGGTTCCACTCAATTAATGGTGTAAAATTCAAAACGTCTTGGCCTTGTTATTTTTACCATGTACAAAAATGTTTCTAAGATTAACTTTACATTACACGCTCCAATTCGTCTATATTTGCATCCAAAAATAGGTCTGGTTTACAAGTATTTTGCGGCAAATGACGTAGTGTCGTTATTGATAAGTTATGATCGGTTCAATTGCACGAGAAATGCTCACCAACTTGAACCAGATGGCCATTATTAGCTAGCATTCTTTATGAACCACATAAGGTTACCAACTAGAGTATACAAAATAAATTGCATTATATTTCGTTGGAGTTTAGCATCCCTTTCAACACCAAGGTTATAATGAGACATGGACCTATTGCTTCACATGGAATCCAAACCACATTGGATTAAGCCGCGAATCGAATCCGGATCTCCTGGGCCAAAAACGTGTGTTAACGATATAGTCACGATATAGTTCCAGACAATGTAAAGTTAATCCTGCTTTTCTTTAGGGTGAATATACCAGGGTCAACTTTACATCGCCTTAAACTTTAAATCAGTGGTTTCCAAGGGCCAGCCTTCTGAAGGGGACTTGAAGAAGAAGCGAGGGATCACAAGCTAACTACATAAATAAACTATAAAATTGTAATAAAAAGAAATTTAACAGATGTTACGTGTTTGATATTTTGTCTTTCTTATACTCCCATCTGAGACTTTTAAGTAATTAAACACTTCATAAATATAAACAGATGAAAACAAGACAAGTGGTTTGAGGTTTGGAGACCCGTTGAGCAGCAAAAGGTATATGCGACTTGAAGCTACTGCTTAACGTAAAATCCTAACTAGATAAGTTCTCGCCGGAAGACAAACTCAGGTCTTCCGCGCCGAAGACGTCTAGTGTTGTTGTTTATAAGTTTGTAACACTATACTTACATGATTCTGTGTATGAACAAGCTAGTTCCTCAGAAATTCTCTTTCGTTTCTAAATTACTACATATAACTTCCTAATGGGTATGTGGATAGCGTACACACCTTTGGCGCAGGAGGCCCATGTTCGACTCCCGGCAGCTCATAAGGCTTCTGCTGAAAGGAACGCTAAATTCAATTTGAAAATCAAATCTAAATTACATCTTTCCTGTAAAATTACCAGCTTTTGGAATTCGATTTTAAAACATGCTCGTACCCAGGGGGTCTATGGGGCCGGCCCCTTTAAAATTTTCATGGTGAATAACTATAATATAGTTGGATCGGGCCCCTCTAATTTCAGCCGGGCCCTCCCTACATTTTTGGGCTGGCTACCGACCTGTTTCAAAATCTGCAGTAAATGCAACAAACAGTTGTCTGCAGTGTTTTAAGGCTAGTATTTTCAGATCTGTAATCCTTGCTCTTAACCTCACTCCATATGCTATTCAGATGTCTGTTTTCTTAGGTCCCCTACACTTCCCAGTGGATTATGAAGGAAGTCCTTTTTGAAAGTATTCGTAGCAGAATGAAAATCCGCTGATGGAATAGTCCCATTTAAACATTACGAGTTTCGTGTAGAGATAATTTAAGAAATGATCTCCTGTAGTTTGTACGTGCATTGGATGTGGAGAGATATTTTGTAACAGGTGTTATTGTCATGTCTTTATTAATAGTGGTCTCTTGATGAAATTATATCATCAAGTGCGTAAAATACAGGTCAATCTGTGCTAACTGGTCTGTACAAGCTAGTTTTGCATCAAATCCGCAAAGGGCAGGGCAAAGCAGGACAAGTGCGAGCTTATAAAGTGTAAGTGATATCTAATGTTTAAAGCAGTGGCTCCCAACCCTTTACCTGGCGCCTCCTTCTTAAACCCTGTATACTTCTCGCTAACCTCCCTCCCACTTATTGGCCATATGTTTTTTTTGTCTGATTTCAGATTCATCAATGAAATCTCAAGTCTTCAATAATAATAATAATAATAATAATAATAATAATAATAATAATAATAATAATAATAATAATAATAATAATAATAATAATAATAATAATAATAATACCGATAATGCAA
Source organism: Thermobia domestica (assembly GCF_964235325.1). NCBI lineage: Eukaryota > Metazoa > Arthropoda > Insecta > Zygentoma > Lepismatidae > Thermobia > Thermobia domestica. The sequence goes on from NW_027656553.1 coordinate 57,065, forward strand.
TGATAACAATATTTTCATCTTTAGTTTCCTCGTAGCTATATGATTAGCATAGACGTCTTCGGCTCGAGAGATCTGAGTTTGAGTTTCGACGAGAACATATGTAGTAAAGATTTTACGTTAAGCTGTAGTTTAACGTCTCATACATCTTTGCTGCTGAACGGGACTCCAAACCAGTGCCGTGCCTTGGAAAATCAGCGCCCGGGACGAGAGTATACGACGGCGCCCTATACATATATTCCAAGTAATTTTTCTTTCTTTTGCTCCTTTTTCACAAGATTTTTCGCCCCCTTACTTCGGTGCCCGGAGCTGTCACTCCGCTCGCCCCCCCCCCTCGGGCACGGCCCTGCATCAAACCTCAAACCACTTGTCTTGTTTTCATCTGTTTATATTTATGAAGTGTTTAATTACTTAAAAGTCTCAGATGGGAGTATAAGAAAGACAAAATATCAAACACGTAACATCTGTTAAATTTCTTTTTATTACAATTTTATAGTTTATTTATGTAGTTAGCTTGTGATCCCTCGCTTCTTCTTCAAGTCCCCTTCAGAAGGCTGGCCCTTGGAAACCACTGATTTAAAGTTTAAGGCGATGTAAAGTTGACCCTGGTATATTCATCCTAAAGAAAAGCAGGATTAACTTTACATTGTCTGGAACTATATCGTGACTATATCGTTAACACACGTTTTTGGCCCAGGAGATCCGGATTCATTTCGCGGCGTAATCCCATGTGGTTCGGATTCCACGTGAAGCAATAGGTCCATGTCTCATTATAACCTTGGTGTTGAAAGAGATGCTAAACTCCAACGAAATATAATGCAATTTATTTTGTATACTCTAGTTGGTAACCTTATGTGGTTTCATAAAGAATGCTAGCTAATAATGGCCATCTAGTTCAAGTTGGTGAGCATTTCTCGTGCAATTGAACCGATCATAACTTATCAATAACGACACTACACCGTTATTTGCCGCAAAATACTTGTAAACCAGACCTATTTTTGGATGCAAATATAGACGAATTGGAGCGTGTAATGTAAAGTTAATCTTAGAAACATTTTTGTACATGGTAAAAATAACAAGGCCAAGACGTTTTGAATTTTACACCATTAATTGAGTGGAACCCAAGTTCTCCTACGTAAATTTGAAATCAAAAGAAGGTGTTGCATAACAAAGTGCACGATTTCAGCAAAAGCTAGTGTATTTATTGCGAGCACCATCAGCTAATATTGTCTCTGTGATTTAATAAAAATGTTAAAATTGCAGTCAATAATAACATTCATGTGAAGTGCGTTTAATAACACTTTTATTTGGACGAAGACTTAGTTAAGGATAATTTATTTGTACCGTGTAAGAAGCGAACATAAATCAAGAATTATAATGCAATGTATTTCACAAATAATAAATTGATAATCTCCTCTCTCTATTTTTAAACATTCACACACACAAAACAGAGAAACGAAAGCAACAAGGATAGTAGGAGGTTGATCTTGAATCTTTGTGACGTCATCCGTATGTGGCCAATGAGAGTGCTACTTCAGCCATGTATTGGACGAACCTCTTGGGATCGGCGAAAATGCGTGCTGAAAGTGTCCTCCGCCCACTTCAACACACATGTGAGCACGATTGAGGAGATTCATATATACCCTTGTCAGTTCTTGTGTTGTAATGCTATTGGTGACATCCTGGATCCTGGTCTTGATTTCTTCAATTGTGTGTGGATTTGTTTCGTATACTCTTCCCTTTAACAGTCCCCATAAGTAAAAGTCACACGTGGACAAGTCTGGTGACCGAGGAGGCCACAAGCCTTTGCTGATTGTTCTCTCTGGTGTAAACATCTCATGCACAAGGGACAATGATGCAGCTGATGTGTGGCATGTTGCACCGTCCTGCTGAAAGTAACATAACTGACGCTCCTCTTCGGTCAAGTGTGTATAAAACTCCTCCAGGATTCCCATATACACGTCACTGTTCACTGTCGTCTCAAAGAATATGGGCCCAATAACGCGTGTGGCGGAAATGGCACACCAAACACCAATCATCTCATCATGCAAGGGTACCTGGTGGATTGCGTGTGGATTTTCTGTCGACCAATACCGGTTGTTTTGGGAATTTACGTACCCAGACAGGTGGAACCACGCTTCGTCACTCATGATGAGCATTAGTGGATCCAAGAAACCACTGCACCACGGCATTATCACACACTGACACTCACCCGGCTTAACACAACGAGGCCTTTTTCTCAACTGGTTTCGACAAGTTTCACTGGCTGCGGCTGCACGTGACTGCTGCAGGTCACGTAAGTCGACCCGACCTCGACACGCCATCTCTTGGTAGGAAGGTAGATTATTTAAGTGTTGCCAAAAACAAAATATACCAGAATATTACGACGGAGCGGTTTTACGTGCCGCACCCTGTATTTGTACGACATCGGGCAAACCATTCGAGCATGTTTTCGTCAGCCTTTTAATAAGCAATATTGCATTTTGGAGGTGCCCCTCTAAATCAGTGGTTTTCAATCGATGTGTCGCAATACACTGGCGTGTCACGCAGTCTCCTAAGGTATGTCGCGACATTTTAAAATTTAAAAATCATGAATTTAATAATAATTAGTTAAAAATCGTGACAGACTGTACTAAAGTGTGCCGTCAGTCATAAAAGGTTGAGAACCACTGCTCTAAACTACAGTCAAGGATCAAAAGGGAAAGTGCCAATTTCTCTGCTCCCTGGTGCATCTCAAAGTGAAAAGTAATGCGAAAGTTGTATATACTGGCGGATCCAGGATATGATAAAGGGAGGGGCTAAGCCATAGTTTGCCACTTTATCCAGTGTAAAGCAGGTTTGAAGCCTATTTTATCCAGTGTATACCTAAGCGTCAAGGGGGGCTATAGCGCCTATAGGACCCCTGTATCCGCGTGTGGTGCTTAGTCGTACTCAAACAAAACGACCCGACCCGAGTCATACTATTCAGTACGAAAACATCTCTAGTTCATCTACAGATGGTGATCAGAAAAATGGAAACACCTGTAGTTGGCAACACGTCAGATGTATGGGTTGGCAGTGGTGTCGCGGCGCCCGCAGCGGCGGAACGCTGCTGGTGGTGTGTTATGTCGGTCTCCATACTACGTCAGGCGCAGTGGAACAGCCGTGTCCAGTGGCTGCAGCAGACGGAGGTAGTGTAAAATGGGAGACCTCTCAGATTTTCAAAGAGGGCAAATTGTTGGTGCGCGGTTATGTGGAGTAAGTGTGATGGCAGTGGCTACTGTGTTAGGTGTGTCGCGTGAGACAGTGTCGAAGGTGATGACGGCCTACACAACACACGAGAAAACCACATCGGGGAAGCGGAACAGTGGGCGGAAGAAAATCATGACTGACAGGTCACACCGGGTATTAAAGCGCATTGTCACGCAGAACCGTCGTGCCACTGCGGAGCAAGTGACAGAGGAACTCAATCAGCACCTCCCCACCCTGTTTCGACAATCACAGCCCGCCGCGAATTACATGACATGAACTTACGGGGTCGTGTTACACGGGCCAAACCGCTCATCAGGGACCATAACGCTTTCGCACGCCGCAAATGGTGCCGCGACCATGCAACTTGGACCGTTGAGGACTGGAAACGTGTGATATGGTCGGATGAGTCATCCTTCACCCTATTCCCAACCACGGGCCGTGTTTATGTGTGGAGAACGCCCAAAGAAGCTTATGATCTGCAGTGTCTCCGCCCAACTGTGAAACATGGCGGCGGCTCGGTGATGCTGTGCGCCGCCATATCATGGTTTTCATTGGGTCCTGTGGTCACACTTAGCGGACGAATCACTGCCAACGATTATGTCGCAATGTTAGGAGACCACTTGCATCCTATGGTCCGGATGTTGTTCCCAGACAATGACGCCATCTTCCAGGATGATAATGCACCCATTCACACAGCTCACGTTGTTGCATCGTGGTTTGAGGAACATCGGGATGAAGTTCAACACCTCCCCTGGCCCGCCGAATCCCCAGATCTCAACATAATTGAACATCTGTGGTCCGTCTTGGAAACACGACTCCGGCGACCATTTCCACCTCCATCCTCTCTCACAGAACTGGCCGATGCCCTGCACGAGGAATGGTGTAAAATTCCACTTGCTACCATTCACGACCTCTATGCCTCCATCCCACGTCGCATCAAGGCTGTTCTGAAGGCGAAAGGTGGCCCGACACCATATTAATCTGATAAGTTGCAATTTCGTTCAGGTGTTTCCATTTTTCTGATCACCATCTGTAGAGTGAGGATGCAAGTTAGGATTTTTTTTTTGGGGGGGGGAGAAGGACATGGCACATGAGAGAAATGAATTCAGCATGTTGAAATCTTTTTATAGGAACGAATACAAAGCAAAATCTTGGGAAGAGAGTACTAGGGCATATAACTTACCCATAGTTACGACGAATTGACTGTTGTCAGGTTTTGAAAATCAATATGGGTGCTCTTACAGTTCAGGACCAAGGGAATCTCGGGGTATGAAATACTACTCAGACTTAGCGGGTCCCCGGAAATTTTGAAAATTGGTTCTCCTGAAAATACAGTTTTAGGTATTTTGGAATGAAAATTTATTGTTTTTCGTGTTTGTTTTCATTTTTTTGTGTGAAAAATATTTTTTTCTTGAATGAGAGTATGCGGCGTAATCAGAGAGGTTCTAGGGTTCTAAGGTTATAACCCCCGATCTAAATTGTCATTGCGCCATTCTGAAGACCGACCATTTGTGATATAAGAAGTGTGAAAAATTTTGACTGAAAATGGCACAAAAAAAAAATGCTCGTTTAATTGGTCAATTAAAACATCCCCAACGACTCAATTTCGGAATTTTACGTGCTTGAGAGTAACTTTTCTAACGTTTTGCAAGAGAATCGAATGAGTTGACTTTAAGGTTAGTTTAAAGGGACAAGTTTTGACGATATATGGCAGTACAGTTTTCGTATCTCTCCAATGTATTTTTTTACCATTCACAAAAAATAACGATTTTTTCTTACAAATTTAACCTACAGACTTCAAATTTTTAGAAAAGGAACTTCATAACCTATTAAAGGGAACAATCCGCGCCGATTTTTTATTTAAAATTTTCTTCATTGTTGAAACAGTTCCATTGTTAAATATTTGGAAATCCATTTCAACAATCAAGCCATTTCAACAATGAAGAAAATTCTAAATAAAAAAATCGGCACAGATTATTGCCTTTGATAGATCATAAAGTTCCTTTTCTAAAAATTTGAAGTCTGTAGGTTAAATTTGTAAAAGAAATCGTTATTTTTTGTGAATGGTAAAAAAATACATTGCAGAGATACGAAAAATGTAGTGCCACATATCATCAAAACTTGTTCCATACAAGAATATAAATTCAGTGTACGCAACCCTGGATTCAGCTGATACTGATCTACCGTTTTGCTTTCACGACATTCGTCTTCATTTCCAGAATCAACTGGGTAGTGAATCACATCGTTGTCACAGTAGATATGAGGCACTATGGCTGAAATTTGATCCCTCCCGTTCTTAGAATTCGGTATCATTTCCTGGAATTGGTAGGCAAGTTTCGACAAGCCTTTAGTTGCTATGGTCATAGCCTTTTACGGCTACCACAGAAGCCCGTGGGAAAATTTTGGTTTATTTGACCCCCCGTCAACCCCTCCTCCTCTTTAGTTGCTATGTTCATAGCCTTTTACGGTTACCACAGAAGCCCGTGGGAAAATGTTGGTTTGCTGTTGCTATGCTCATAGTCTTGGACGCCTACCAGATGTAAAAACAAGATAAAACATGCCTTTTTCGTGTTCTTGTCGTTTATTGGCTAATAATTTGAATCCCCAAACCCCTCACCCCTCCTGCGAAGAGCGTAAGCGGAACGTATGTGCTTGTGTAGATCATTCTGTTAGCAGCTGTTGCAAAGGAAGAAACGTCAAAAATTTTAAAGATGTCATCGTCAATGAGTTTATTAGATAAACTTAATAAGCCATCAATGGTACCCTTTACAAAAATGCGAGATTTGGAGATTGGAGTACCATTTCGTATTGTAAACTGTGAGATAATTACAACGGTATATGGTAGGAAGGCCTGTGTGACATTTGAAGGAGGTGAAAAAGTGATTTTACCTGGACGTTGTACTGAAAAATTGGAAGCAGATAATGGTGCATTATTAACGTATTTACAAAGTGGAAATGTCTGTTTAATATATAAAGGAATGAAGATTAATGTATCTGGACGTAACATGCACGATCTTGAATTTACTGAACTGGTTTACTCATCGTAAGTGTATGGTGCCATGTACAAACAAGATGAAACATGAATTTTCCTCTTCGCCCCTCCTCTTCATGCATGCGCAGTCATCTGTATGCATAGTGTCGTTATTCTGTACTGACCAGCGACTGGAGTAACATGTCTTTGAGTGCTTGTGCGTCAACTATGGATATCAAAAAAGAGTACTTGTTAAATGTTGAATATGGACTTAATTCAATGAAAACCAAATTAATTTGCATTGGACTGGATAGTGATACATTTGAACCAGTGATTCGTGTTGGCAAAGGACTTGTGTTTGGAGTGGAGTTAAATTTGGCAGAGTGGGAGAAACTTGTACATTTAACCCCATTTGTTACGGACTATTTAAATTCTCAAGTGGAAATTACATTTATAAAATCTCTTGGTCGAAAAAACGAACTGGTGGTACGAAAACTAATGGGTGAAAAATTAGTGATGTTAGAGAAGAAAGGAACACTTCATGCTCCTCGAAACACTGTGTACTTATCTTCAAGTGATTGGCTTTATTTCTTGGAAATATTACCGTGTATTGAACATGCTGTGAAAAACAGTAAAGTTTGTAGTGTTGTGCTACGTGAATATTTTGACTTGTGTACAGATACTATTCGTAATCATGTACAATTACAGTGTCTTACATGCAGAGGACTTGCCGGAATCCATACCTGTGTAGATGAACAGAGTATTATTAATGGTATGAACATCAGTTTTCCAAGTGTCTCTCTTGATAAGAACAGTGATGTGAACATTGATGGTGAACGATTAAAATTGGAAATGAAAGTATTTTGCAAACAAAAACTCATAGATTCAATAATGGCTGATTTATTTGATAGTGTATCGACACAGCCATGGTGGGGGGAAACCGAAACTCAACCTTCGGAGGGTATCAATGAAGTGAACGACTCTTCATAAAGAAGGAGAAATTGATTTGTTTTTTCATGTATACGAAACAACGTAATATCAAATGTAATAAAAATATATATATAGTGGAAAGTGAAATGTTTTATTTGTGTGTGTGTGTTTTGTGTTCGTTTCATACACCTCAATATGTTAGGATTTTAAAGTTTTTTATAAGAAAAAAATCCTAACATATTTTTTCCTCGTATATTATAAGTGATACGTATAATAATAATAATAATAATCATAATGAATTCAAATTCTTGAAATGAATGTTAAAATAAAAATTAGTATTTGAAATTATTATTATTATACAACTTTGTCTTAAGTATGATAGGACTTTTTTTTAATTTTTAAAAAAGGAACTCAAATAATTAATATTAAAATTTTAAAAACAAAAGTCCTATCATAATAATAATAATAATATTGAATTCACATACTTGATTTAATTTACGAAAGAATAACTGATTAAGTATTTGAATTCATTATTATTATTATTATGTAGTTATATGATTACATCATTGAATTAAAAAATCAGTTTTAGAATTTTTTTTTTAAATCACTATGAAATTCTTTAATTCAATGACTTAAAAATATGTTTTATGATATGTGTATTTAATTACATAACTGATCATAAAACATATTTATTTATTAGGAAACGGAGAAAATAAGAAATAAAACATTTGTTTTCAAAGAGAAAAAATAATACAAAGTGTTTATTGTTGATGAAACTATTTACACAATTAAAACGCCGGTAAGTATAGTACATTTTAAAAAAAAGAACGTTAGATTTTGTTTCCATTGTCCATGTGTTGATAACTTCACAACTGTCATATACTGTTCACTGATGATACTACTGCTGTTGATGTTGGTGATGAAACGTAGATACAAGTCAATCTGAACATTGAAGATGATGTCCATACACACGATGACGATCTTTTACTCTCTGAAATGAAAAAAATGAAAAAAACAAACTTAAAATTTATTTTATCTATAATCATGAACAAATAATAATACATACAAACACATTATAATAAAGAAGAAGAAGAAGAAGAAATGGCTACCTGCAATAATATGAAAAGAAAGTAATCAAAACAAACGAAGAAGAAGAATGAAGACATGATTACCTGTAAAAGTAAATACAGCAAACGACGATCATTTTTTTCTGGAGTTGATGAGAAAGTGTAATGAAATTCATTTAAGGACTTTCCTTTAGCTTTGAAGCATAGGAAAAGATATGAATAATGTCCACATAGGGATGATTTCACACTTTGAATTTGTTTATTATTAAATGTATAAGAAGTGGAATTTCTACGTAGAAATTGAATATGATGCATTACATATGGAGGAAATCCAAATGTATCGAAGTAGTGGGCACGGCCATCAGTATGAATATATACGGAAATCCAGTGTGTGCCAAGTTTGTTCGAGGGATCTGTATTTATGATGATAGCTGCAGGTAGTGGAACATGTGCTGGTAATTCATTGGCTGCATATACGCCAACGAAATGATTGTGAAATAAAGAATTTGTTTGCAAAGCATTTAATAAATCTAGTGTAGAGGACATCATGTATAAAAATGCAGACATGTACATATATGATATGATATTTAAATAACGTACCTTTAAAAATCCATGATGATGTTCCTCTGATGATCCACTTCTAAGAGAGATTGGAATTCTCCATACACAATGCAGGAGATAGGTGCTGGTAGAGGCTTCGTAAAATGAACTTCCAGACGAACACACCCATGACGTATAAGATTCCAATGCTGCACAGCGCTGGCTTCTCCATCTTGAGTAATGTCGAAAACAAAGATAGTGTATCCTTGAGGAAAGTCAAGGCGAGGAATATTGTTGCCATGATTTGAAAAGTGAATGCCTGATCCACAGAATAAGGTATGGTATGAGGAAACATAGAGGTTGTTTTCGAAAATTGGTTGTAATGGTTTTGAAGGTACAGGTTTTCCATCAATGTATAGAGAGAAGAAATTGATGTCAAAATGTTTGAAATGAAATGGATTTGAAGTTATTGTTCCTGTATAGGCATCATTTTGTGTAAACGCCACAATCACTCGAGTTGGTAATACTCCCATAAATAAATTATCTATTGTTTTTGATTGAAGATCCTTTGGAATGACGAACGACTTCATTTGCACTCTTGTGAGAGGATATTTGGCTGTTGTTGATTGTAGAAGCTTGTTATGTGCTAGTTTTATTGTAGGACTAACATTAATCTTTTTAATATGTAAAGCAGCGTCTAAAATGTTCACTTTAGCTTCAACAGACGCATCACTAGCGATGAGACAAAAGTTTGGCTTTGCAGGAATTAACTTGAGACGTAATTCTACTCCTTGGATTAAAAATTTATCTTGATTAAAAATATCACAATGAAGATGTCCAAGCATGTCGAATTTTGCACTTTTTTTTGTTAATTCATAACGTTGTTGAAATCCTTTATTACCACTAGATGTTGCATCCATATGTCCAGCAGTATCTTGAAACCAGAATGCACATTGAAGATGAGTATTTTTAGCAGAATCATCATAATTTAACAGTTTTTCAATGTATGATCGATATGGATGATTATGAGATGGAAATGAAATCAGTTTGTTATTTAAATACACTTCCACTTCACTGAACATAGAATTTAAAAAGTCATTAATAGGAGCCACAGCTTTATCACTTTCACCAAATGCTGATCCATCAGGCTTAACGATTTGAGCTTCGATGTAAAGAAGAGTATGTGGTAGATCTATGTATTCATCACTTGTTCCTGGGATGACAAACTCTATAGGAGCATTATCAGCTAGTGAACTGATTGGTTTGTATGTAACAACATGATTATCCAATATACTGGTTTGCGTTGGTTTTGTAGAAAAAATATCTAGTTCACTTTTTACACACTCGCAGGATTGATGATGTAAGAAAGCCATAATGGTGATGATTTAATCAAAGATATCGTGTGATAACTTCCTCTTCTTATAAGACTGATTTTTCTTTGTTTTCTGTGTACGTTTCCTCTTGCCCTTCTCCTTCTTCTTCTTGCGCTTGATGATGTGTAATGGTGAAGGGTTAAAGATGGAATGATGTGTAATTCTTCTTTTCCTTCGTTGATATCCAGATCCTAGCATAGATTTCAGTTTATTTTTTGCTTTGTCTTGCAAGACGGATCTCGCTTCACCCATTCGTTGATGAAAGGATTCGTTAATAGGTTGATTGTCGATGATGACATCAGTAATAACGTTTGCTCCAGATTTTAATAATTCCTTTCCTACTGTTTTAGCTCCTTGTTTTACTAGTGGCATGACAGAACGAAATAATCCTCCAAGGAAACTTCCAATACCATGTCCAACTTGATAAGGGGAGCCAACATAAACGTTTCCAGTTCCAGAAAGAGCTTGTTTTTGATAATATTGTAAATATGGATTATTCATATTTGTCGATGTTGACGCACTGGTCGAAAATGTAGTTTAACGCATACAGTTCCGAAAGTGAATGCCAATGGAGAGCCTGTACTATCTCTTATATCTATTTTGATGTGTTCAAAATGCATCTTCTCTATAGGCACATAATGTGGAGGATTAAAAATTTCTATAACACTACTTCCAAATGTATGATTCACAGGATTCATATTTATGATACGTAATAATGGTGCTACTGTATCTCCAACAAATACAGATTGAATTATATCACAATACACATACATTGTAGATGGAAGTCCTAAACGTAAATTTGGAATGCTTTGACCTTGTTGCATATCCTTTAAATCAACGCTTGGATCAAACCCCAACATCGCACTAACACTTGGTGATAATGCAACGTCTACATCTATGTCTTTATGAAGACGTCGTATAAAACAGGTATTACTCTCACGAGTATAAGAAATATGTAAATTTGTGAATCTGTTGTACGTATTTATTATCTTTATCAATTCTGATATGTCAGTGTAATAACGTACAGGAATAGTTATAAATTTCCATTCATCACTTTTTGCAGGTTTGTAAAAAATTTTATTATTTTCGTCATTAATATTTAATATTGAATGAGGATAATGAATTTCAACAATAGCCACTTCCCACTTTTCATGGAATTCCATTCTTTGATGAAGTTTCGTAGTGTATGATGTTAAGGTGTTGTCAGGAAAATATTCCATAGAACTATTACTGGGAAGCGTAACGTAAAAATCTCCATCAGGTTCCATTGTACTTCTCGATCTTCTTTACGGATGATGCAGGTATCCAGGAATCGAAAGAAGAAGGATATCCTTTCCAATGAACAAGATATTCTTTTCTGCTGCCTTTTCTTCTTGTACGTATGATTTTATCTATGTAAAATGTCTTTGATAACGTCACAGGTTGTAATTCCTCTCTGTAAAATAATCCATCCAGTGGTTCCTTGTTTAAATCTTCAATTTCATAAACAGATGGATCTCTTGGTATTATCTTCTTCACTTTAAATATTTCCCAAGTCCAATTTTGCATATATCCTTTATCAAATGTACGTTTAGTTTTACTAATTCGTACTGTATCACCAATCTTAAGATGTTTTGAGAAATTTGGATTCTTTTTCTTCGTCTTCTTTATTTTATTATCATATTGATTATGCCATACTTGTAATAGGTTATTTTGAGAAACATTTGCAGGTGACATCTTTATGCTTGAATGATAACCTTCATTGTATGATTTCACAAGAAGAGGTAATACATTTAAATAATTATACGTTTGATACTTTGTAAAATACTTCCACATTTTTTCTTTTAGAGTTCTGTTAAAACGTTCTACAATACTAGCTTTTATATCAGGATTTTTAGTTGTAATATGTTTTATTTTGTTGTCCACTAAGTACTTCTGTATTGTTTTATTAGTAAACTCACTTCCTTTATCTGTTCGAAATGTAATTGGTTTTCTGTCTTTGAACACAATTTGCAATGCTTTTAAGACATCATTTGTACTTTTAGATTTTAATGGCACAGCCCATGCATATCGACTGAACACATCTATCACTGTAAGAATATAACGATATCCATCATTAAATTTATGAAGAGATTGAAGATCATTAATATCACTTTCCCACTCATCATCAATGTTATTCACTACATAGAAATCTCTTTTAAAACGACGACGTACAGGTTTGTGTAACGTATATGTTGTTTGTTGCAGTAACCATCTTCTTATACAGTGTATAGGAATTTTCTTTTTTGTAGCTATCCACAATTTTTTAACAGTTGAAAACGAGGCAGGATGTGAAGGGTTGTAGTAAATCTTGCTTAACTGTTTGTTTACGGTTTCCACCTTGACCATACTGGACGTTTACAGGCACGTTTCCTTTTCCTTATAGGAGATATTACTTCTTCCTTTTCTTCTTCTTCTTCTGCTTCTTCTTCGTCGTCTTCTGCAAACGATTTCAGAGGTATTTTTTCCCTTGACGATGATGCTGTTGGTGATGCTTTAGTTCGTCGTAAAATATATGACAAACGTTTTGGATTTCCAATAAGTTCTTGAGGTGTGTTATTAGAAGATAAATAATTACAAAATTTCTCCCATCCCGGTGGATTTGTGTGTTTCCGGGGTCGCGACACATCAGAAATTAAATCTACAATGTGAGATCCTTCTAGTTTATCACCTCTGATGTAAACAGTTCCTTTATTATCCCACGTGATATTATCATCATGTTTCATTCTATGTAGTAGTAATTCAGCTCTTTTACGAAACATTTTGGGTATAGATAATAATATTTCTTCTTCTACTTCAGGCTTCTCTGATTTAGTTGACGTAATTGAAAGTGTTACAGGTTCTTCTTGTTTTCGTATTAAATGTAAATATTTTTGAAGAATATTATTATACTGATTCCACTTTTCTTCATCACTAAGCGATGATAACTGTAAAATCTCTTGCATTTCTTGATCCAAATTAGATTCACGTTTCTCCAGGGCTGATGATGATGATGATGTTGGTATTTGTATACGATTCAGAACTTCAGGTGGAACTAAAATCATCTTCTTTGCATGTTCCATTGTACTAACGGAATAGTAAACTTGATAATGCACCAGTTAAAATAGGAGCTAATAATGCCGGTAGGAATCCACCCTGCTGCTGTACTAATAAATGCTTCTTCTTCTTTTGGATGGAGTTTCCTTTCTTCACAAGATATCGAAGCGTCCTCTTGTATCGCTTTAATCTTGCTTTCTGTGTCTTTGTAAGAGGTACATTCCCTTTTAATACATTATAACAACATTCACAAATACTTCGAATCACTGAAGAGTCTGCATTGGCCAATATAGCTTTACGTAATTTAGGATTTGCTTTGCTCAGCGTACGAAGAAGATCTCCGTGTTTTACTCTTGGAGACATATTGTCAGAATGAAGAAACACAGTTTAAAACAAACATTATAAACACATCTTCTTCTTCTATTTCGATGGAACATAAACGTAATGATAAATATCATCAGGAAAGATATTTGTTTGAAAACGAAGTTCATCTGGCGTATCCTGTTTTAAATCAATAAAGAAATATCCATATGGTAACTTTGTTGCGTCGTTGAAACTTTCTTGAAGAAATTTTGGATTCTCAGGAGTTAATTGATAACTCAAATGTTTAATTTGTGATTTATCTCTTGGATTTTTAAATAATACGAGATAAGAACAATTTAAGCTCATATCTCTGCTTCCTTTTCCCTGATGAAATATGTTTTGTGTAATAAATAGTACACTAAGATTTCTATGATGAGAACCCTTTGTAAAGAAATCAACTATATTGCGGTTCACTTCACACATTTGATCATCAATAATAATAAGATGTGGTCCAGTTTCAGGTAAAAAGTCTTTTGTTCGAGGTAATCCTTCAATAAATTGTACTTTTGTCGAAATTTCTCTGTATGCATTTTGCCATTCTGCATAGTACCAATAAATATGACGAAACGATGTATTAACCATACGTGGTAAATTGGACAGGAAACGTATTACAAAGGAAGTTTTTCCACATCCACTTGGTCCGGCAACAATACATGAAAAGGGATGTTTCCACGTCGTGTCCATGTTAAAGAATATGATCATTCTTTCTTCATACGTATATTTATAAAGGGCCTTATTACATTTCTCTTCTTCTTTTGTTGGAAGTAGTGTAGCCATATGGAAGAGTATCATATGAATTTGGTATTCTACGTCGTTTAATATAATTTATCTTATAAATTTTTGTTTCGGGCATGCTGACGATAGTATGGTCTTTCCTGCGGCAAATTTTTTTCTCATTGGTAATTTTGACTTCCGTGGGACGAGATTCTTCCTCTTCTTCTGCATCCTCTTCATTATCTACTATCATTTTCTTCATTACATCAAAATTTAGGTGTTTTGAAGATTCATAGTTTAATGAAAAGCCTCGTATCTTGCATACTTGAAACTCCTTCTTCGTGCTGGGATCAAAAATACGTAAACTGTAATTCTTCGGGCCCGCCGATACATATTCTGAAATATAGGCTTCTTTACCATATTCGAGGACTTCATTTGTTAAATCGCCTAAAAAGTCACCAGTTGGAATTGTACTTTCACCAGGTTTTTGCGTATAAATGACGGAATCAGTATCAAAATATAATACTCTTTCTTGTAGTTGATCTAAATATTTGTACAATTCTAATCTTGCTTGTGCTGTTGTGTATGCGGCTATGACAACATTTACTGTTGGTAGTGAAACAGGAACGTCATCGGTGTATTGCCAATATACATATAACATGTCATCATTTACTGGGAATATTTGATGAACATCTATATCATGAGATGATAATTTCTCATATAATTCCTTGGGTTCATTAATAATGCTGACATGACCCATGTTCTCACGTTGACCAAATTTTCCCCAAAATGAATTTAACATTAATTTAGCTAAACTTCTAAGTGCTGGATTATGTTTAATTTTGTTCTCATCGAGACGTATTCCTTCCTTTTCATAAAATCGCTGAATGTACTTCTTCTTTAATTCATCTGTTTCACACCATGCTGGCCATCCACTTGCTTCTGTTTTTGCTTTCAGGAAGGTGTTTATGTATTCTGCAAATAAGCCACCACTTTTTGTTTTTTCATCATATTGAACAACGTCATATGCCCATATTTCATGAATATCTATTATTTTGTATCCTTTTTCTAATGCCTTTCTTACTTCATCTGCTACCCATGTTCCATGTAGAACTCGATCTTCATCATTGTGATTACAAGGTGCTTGGTTTAATTCATCACAACATGTACGGCAGAGTGGAAACATCAATCTATCATTTGATTTATAAGGGAGGACAGGATGAAACAGTTGTTTTGGAGGCAAAATACTGAGCTTAACTAATCCTTCTACTTCTTCAATGGTGGGAATATTTGAATCTCCAGGCAGGTAGATAGTAGGATGACGAATTGGAAACTTCTTGGTCTTAGAGATAAAAGGATAAAGGGAAATAACATCTTTGTATTTTATGGTCTCTCCTTCAGATTCTTGTGCTTTATGATACAAACGTATGGCATTCACACGTCCTCCATAAAAAGCGTCACGAGGATTTAATGGTGATTTCTTTGTATACGGATGATTACTAACATACTTCTTCATCTCTTCATTTCCTGCCAATTGCTTTTTAAATTCACAACCCCATATTTCATGCACTTCACAGCCAAAATCTTTTAATTTTTGGATTTTCTTCTTTGTTGCTTCATATCGAAATTCCATGGTATCTGTAGCATTGTTATAGATGGGTTTATCTCTGTCGTTAGGGTAGCAGTAGATACAACCATGTGTGAAATCGCCTTCATACTCCCAGACGTGTATTTTTCCTGTGTTGGGATCTGTCCATACACCATCTACTTTCATTGATGCTATTCGTTTTTCCTTACTACGTGCAGCATTGGTAATTTGGATGTTTCTGGTTTTTTCTTCCCAAGCTATCCATTGTACTGCTTCAACTGATTGTACATCTCTCCATCGATATCCGTTCTTTGGTATGATACCAATTGTATTTTCCTTTAAGAAATTTCTACGATATACCAAATTACATGCACTGGCAATTGTAATACATTCAAGTAAGGGATTGACATTAGTTTCAGATTCAAATGTATTCATAAATGAAATACAGGCTTGACGTAATACCTCGACATCCTGTACACAATACTTGATGAGTTCTTCTTTCATTTTAAAGGTGTCGTTTTGATGTTCGGTATACCATTGGAGAAACTTGCGTCTTTCGTCTACTTTCATAGTATCTGCTCCATAATATTTAATGTCTGGAAGCGGCCCTTCATAGGTTTGGTTCTCACGTCGATTAAAGAAGTGTGGGAAATATCCTTTGCACGATTGAAGTCCAAATGCACCACTTAATTTACTTAAGGGCATAGGAAGAAAGCTTAGTGAATCGATGAAGGTTACGTTTTCTATTTTAAGAGAGAGAATTTTTGCTCCATTCATGATTACTTCTGGAGTCCAATTCATCTTCTCAACCATGGTCTTAATGATGAAATGTGCGTCATATCCCTTTGAGTTATGGGCAACACAGATTACTGATTTAATGTTTGGTCGACGTTGTTGAAGATGTTTTAGAAAATCTTCTATTACATTTTCTCCGTCAAAAATATTTTCTCGCTTTCCACAAATGACACAATCATTCTTGATGTTGTTATCTTCATAACATTGGTAACATACATGTTGACTAACCAAGACATTAGGTATGTGTTCATATATGTTTGCGTCCTCCTCTTCTATTTTCGTATCTTGTGTGCATTCAATATCATAAAACAGAATCATAGCTTTCTTCTCCATGATGATTTTTTCATTGGCTTTTTTCGATTTTCTTCTTTCATTCACTTTCATGTAACATTCATGATTGGGTGGTACTATATCATAGCAAATGTTGCAATAAGTTTCTCCACATACGTGAGAACCCTTCTCTTTCACTACATAAATTTTCAAACATTGGGCACAGCATTTCACAATGGAACATAAAGGCTTTCCATTTTGATACGGCGCTGACTTGTGATAGTCATAGCATGACTGACCATAAAATTCTCGATTACAATCATTGCAAGTAATATGGGTATCTTTAAAGTCACATGGAGGCTTCTGATGACAACGATAACATACAGCTGTACAATGTTTCAAATGATCATGTTTTTTTTCATATTTCTTATGACAGCTTTCACAATAATAACTACAGCTAAAACATGCTGTCAAGCTTTCAATGACGTTGTAGTGGTTATCTATAAACAGTAAATTTAAAGCAGTTCTCTCATTATCACTTGGTGGAGCTTCAAACATAACATCACTTCCTGAAAATCCCCTATACACTGTAATTTTATAATCCTTTAAATATTCCTGAAATTTACGAATTTCAGGAATTCCACCACCATGACTGAGATCTACATCGGCAGCTTCACACAGATCTTCTACTTCTTGCTGAATTAAATATTTATTTTGATTTTTTACATATCTATTATATTCAGTTTGATTTCTTCCCTTGTATTTTTTCAGTCCTATGGCAACGACGATTGCATGCGCTAAACATCTTGTACCTGTGTTCTTAATTGTGATAATACCACGTTTTGCCTTTACATAATCGTCGGTATTCATAATATGTTGTTTCAAACGACCTTGGCCTCTCGGCATGCGCACATGATGAAAATTCACGATGCAATCTTCATTTATAAGAAAAGCCGCATTACTTTGCAGTACTTTCTCATAACTTATCCATAGAACTTCTGCTGAGAGATTTCTTGCTTCTCTGAATGACAACCAAAAAGGGCGGTGTCCTTCTCTCTCATTTGTAATTGTTATTCCTACGTAATCATGCTGGTCCACATTACGTAGCAAATAATCTATTAGTGCCCGTAGACTTGCTTCAATTGCCGTAAAAGGGTTTTCATCTGCACGCACGGGGGCTAGACGGAATCGTAGCATTCTACCCTCCATATTGTATCTTCTGTATTGTCTTCTTCGTTCTTCTATTATATGAAATCTATTGTGTCCATCATTACGGTTGTTATTTCCGAATCCTACTTGTATATTTGAATTTCGTTGTGCTTCAAATACGGCTAGCAATTCGTCCATTCTTTTTTCTATGTCGTCTAAATCGACTTCCATTTCTTCGTGTTCTGCACTAGCCTCTGCTAATATTTCCATAATTGAGGGATATATTACTTCTTCTTCTTCTTTTCTGGAATCGGGAAACAAATTGTTAATCCAATTTTCTAGTTCATTCGTGTAAAACTTATCATCTTCTTCTTCTATCTTCATCTCTTCCTTATTGTAATCCTCTCCTATTATTTGGGAAAACGTGAAATTTAGCAGCTCTTCTTCTTCATTTCTCCTTTCTTCGACGTCTTCTTCTGTTCCTTCTTGTAACCACTTTATAATTTCTTTAATACGGCCTGATGCTTCTTCTGTTATCGTTCTATTGCTAGCACTGTTCAATATTTGTAATAGTTCTTCTTCATCATATTCTTCTTCTTTTTCTACTGGAATTTGAATTTCAATAGTTTCTCTTTCTTCTTCTTCTTCTGTTGCTGCTTCTTCTATTCTTTCTTCTATTTTCATTTGTTCTTCTCCGGCTTCTTCTTCTTGCATTTTTTCATGATGATCTATTTCCATTTCTTCTTTTGCGTCTTCTTCTTCTTCTTCTTGCATTTCTTCTTCTTCTTCTTCTTCTATCCCGATTATGGCATTTATTTCACTTAAAAGAACTTGCGTTTCGTTATTTACGCCCACTACCTCTTCTTCTTCTTCTTCTTCAATGTCATTAATGAAGACCGTAATCTCCTTCAGTAAATCTTGCGTACTCTCTTTTGCCATTTTTCTTCCTCAGATGTATATATACGTAATGCAATATATGTAAACGGTATATGAATATGATATATAATAGGATATATAAATCTTATTTAAATGGAATATATATATGTATATAAATATTTTGAAAGGGTATATAAGCGTTAAAAGAATATACGAGTAAGTAAAATGTGATATATATAAGTAATTAAAAAGGAATAATAATAATAATATCAACGGGAATAGGGAAAAGGATTACACTTATCTTTATTTGTATGCAACCTAAAATAAAAAAGAAATGAATTTTGTTACTTATAAATCAATATATATTAGATATATAAATATATACTATATAAGACAGAACTTTATGATGGCAATGAAATAATCTCTCATCATACCTTTTAAATATTTTTAACTTTTCTTCCTATTCCACGGAATGAGGAGTGAAACAAATGTATGCTCACAATCTCTTTCAAATGTATTAACTAATGAAGATATGTAGATTACACGTCCTTTTATACTTATTCTGTTTTAGAATTTTATCGTTAATTTTAGTGAACGCGAAATCCATATTTCCTCCTCCTCCTCTCTACATGTCTTTCTTTTATACTGTCATTAATTTTAGCGACCACAAATTCAATGCTATCTTCTTTACAACTTAACGAAAAGATGCTATTGACTTTCCCCGGAAAACCGTTTCTACATGTGTCTTACTTGTCTTATTCATATGCTCCCCTTTTTACGTGTAAGAATACCACCCCCTGGGAGCCCACAACTTTTTACCCCTTAGATGTTATGTTACTGATTTCAAAGTGACTTTATTGAATACAACACCTTCGAAAACTATAGAATCGATACTAATGTTGTTTATTTTACGTGTATGAATATCACCCCCGGGAGCTCAACACTTTTTACCCCTTAGATGTCACGTTACTGATTTCAAAGTGTCTTTATTGAATACAACATCTTCGAAAACTATGGAATCGAAACTAATACTGTTTATTTTAAATTATTTTTACGTGTATGAATATCATCCCCCGTGAGCTCATCACTTTTTTACCCCTTAGATGTCATGTTACTATTTTCAAAGTGCCTTTATTGAATACAACACCTTCGAAAACTATGGAATCGGTACTAATATTGTTTATTTTAAAATATTTTACGTGTATGAATATTACCCCCTAGGGAGACCCCGTGAGCTCACCACTTTTTTTACCCCTTAGATGTCATGTTACTATTTTCAAAGTGTCTTTATTGAATACAGCACCTTCGAAAACTATGGAATCGGTACTAATATTGTTTATTTTAAAATATTTTACGTGTATGAATATTACCCCCAGGGAGCCCCTCGACAAGTAAACTTTATGTTACATAATATTATTACATGAGTACTGTACTTTGAACTAAGGGGACTCGGTGAATCAGTGGTAAAGCGTTCACTTGTGATGCGATAGGGGACCTTGGTGATTTAGTGTCAACGTCTCATATAGCCTCGATGCTGAAAGGGACGCTATGACAATATAGATGAAAGTATTTTACAAGTACTAGGGGGTCTCGGTGAATCATTGGTAAAGCGTTCACTTGTGATGCGATAGGGGTCCTTGGTGATTTAGTGTCCACGTCTCATATAGCCTCGCTGCTGAAAGGGACGCTATGACAATATAGATGAAAGTATTTTACAAGTACTTATTGTCTTTTCGAGTGCAAAATAATACGCATTCGATACTACACAGAGGCTTGTAGTGTTTGAGCCCCGTCGCCCAAAGCTTGGACCTCTCCCAACAAAAAATTTCTTAATGCATGCCTGTGTACATAGCTAGTATACGAATTCTATGACGGGAATCTGAGCATTTTAGAAGAAATGATGATAATAATAGGGAATATTTTAACTACTTTCGTCCTTTTAAAGTAATATCACATACAGCTTAGACTATAATATGGAGAAAACTGTATAAAGTTCAACTTCCTAGATCCACTTAAAGAAATGAAGAAATGTTCTCTTATTTGAGAATAGTCAATTGTTTTAACTTGAAGATTTGTGCCCCATGATGAAATCGTGGGGTTCTGTGGATCAGTGGTAAAGCGTTCACCTTCTGTGATTGGGGTCTCTGGTTCAATCCTAACTTTCGTCGTGTGAACTTTGTGATGCATATAGCCTCGCTGCTGAACGGAACGTTAAACTCAAAAATCAATCAACATCATGTGTACATGAGTAACGACATCCGAGATGTATAAGCAACACTAGTTTTGTCAAGTTTTAGATCTCAAATACTGTTTTAATATTACCTAAAACACACACATACATATCTTCGCTTCGTGTTGTCTGAAACCATGACCTAAGATAATGTTGACGCGACAGCTGGAGAACAACATTGAAATACAAAACATGTTCTGTTATCTTATTTTTCTGCTCTTTGCAAGTAGACATTGCAGATATAGAAACTCTCTCTCAGTTCGTTGACTTGTGTATGTGTATTTAACGTTAGATTTCACTCTTATTAACATTAGAAAATTATGAAATTAACTTCAGTGCCTCAGTGGTAGAGTGTTCACCTCTGGTGCATGAGGTCCCGTGTTCAAATCACGTCTTTTTTTTTCTATATACTTGTCATTAATTTTAGCGACCACAAATTCCCTGCTTCCTTTACAACTTAACGAAAAGATGCTATTGACTGTCCCCGGAAAACCGTCCTTATCATTTCATTTTACGTTCCAGAGGGCACGGTGGCTCGGTGGTAGAGCGTTCACCTCAAGTGCTTGGGTCCCTGATTCGATCCCAGTTCGTGCCCTATGAACATTGTGGTGGACAAACATCGTATGCGTGGATTTCCCTTCGGAGTTCATCAGTTTCCTTCCACTTTCTTCATTACATCATTTCATTCATTTTTTCATTATCACCTCTCCTTCATTAGCCTAGTAGACGTAACCGTAGGACGTAAAAACTCGGTGGACAAACACCGTGTACGTGAATTTAATGCAACATTTCATTCATTCAATTCTCATCACCACCGTCCCGGCGGGAGCTCATGTGATTCGGATTCCACGTTAATCAGTAGGTCCACGTCTCATATACCCTCGCTGCTGAAAGGGACGCTAAACTAAAATCAACTCAACTCATCAACTCATCATCACCGCCTGCATTAGCATAGCCGACATAACTGTAAGACGTAAAACTTAGTGGTTCAGATTCCACGATAATCAGTAGGTCCACGTCTCATATAGCCTTGCTGTTGAAAGGGACGCTGAACTAAAATCAACTCAACTCATCACCATCGCCTCCATTAGCATAGCCGACATAGAAAGACAGACAGACCTTGTTGGCTTTATTGTTGGACGTAAATCTCTTCATTGTTTAAAAGATTTCATTTACAGACAGAAAGACAGACGTATACATCATATTATCAAAATTAAAATACCAAGTCTACAGACACTTCTTGCGTCAATTGCAATGCGAACCAGAAAACATTCAAGAATTTCATCTTATCATTTTTCTTAGAAGCATCATAGAAGTTCGCTTATGTGTTTTTAACTAGGGCAGTCTTGTTATCTCGTTGTAGTACGTATCATCAAAACATTTGACAATGGCATCTTATCTGTTGCTTTTGAAACTAAACCATTTTAAGATGTAGTTCAATGTACTAGCAAAACAGAGGAAGAAAGAGACTAACAAAACAGACATTCACATATGTGTCTGTGTGTTTTTTTTTTTTAAATGTTAGAACATGAACGGAACTTTGAATAAATACACTTGTTCTTTCAACTGCCTTTATAACTAAATGAAGAAAGAACATATATATTTTACTTACCTATTTTAATAAGAACGAGCGGTATCACAAAACACACATACACTTCAGTTTTAGGTTGAAAACACAATCAATTGATAGGATTTAATCCTAAGAACTTAAAGCACAAAACACTCACTACAGTTTAAGCTGAAAACACAATCAATTGGTAGGTTTCAATCGTGGTAACTGAAAGGACTCTGATGAAGATCCGGTAGACGTTCAAGAGTCTTTGCGGGAGGGGGGCGGGGCTTGGGAATTCAAATTAGCTAACCAATACAAGGCGACTAGAAAAGGCGTGTTTTTTCATGAACCTATAGCTGATGGTAACCCTAAAAGGCATGTTTCATCTTGTTTCTAGCAACATGATGTTCTCAAAGGCTATGAACATAACAACTAAACAGGAAGTGATATCGATTTACTTAGCATAGCAGATATCATCATGTGAACATTCATATAACACACTTCACACCCTACGTTTTAAACAATATGATATGCTATGAGAAGTTTCCATTATTAGAATTTGCTCAATCAATGGAATCCATTCGCAGGAGGTGTGGGGGAAAGGAGTGTATAGGTATGTGTTTCGTTATGAGACTTATATCTGGTTTCATGTCTCACGTCTTTAAAAAAATTGTGAAATACAATATTTACCTTAGCAACTAAGCCAATTTCGTGAGAGGCTTTGATCATTTGACTATCACGGCTTCTACAGACACTTTGTGGGAATAGGGCCAAGGGGCTAATCAACACGATTTTGCATGAGTATGTGTTTCGTTCTGAGACTCATATAATGTGTCTCATCTCACGCTTTTAAAAAAATCATGACATATAATCTTTACCTTAGCAACTAAGACCAATTTCATACAATCTCCTGAGAAGCTTCGTTCATTTGAATATCATGCTTTCAGTTCATATTCTCCAGACATCTCGTGGGAATAGGACCAAGGGGCTTAATCGCTTATGCTCTTTGGCTTTCCGGGAGGAGGGGTTGACGGGGGGTCAAATAAACCAAAATTTTCCCACGGGCTTCTGTGGTAGCCGTAAAAGGCTATGACCATAGCAACTAAAGGCTTGTCGAAACTTGCCTACCAATTCCAGGAAATGATACCGAATTCTAAGAACGGGAGGGATCAAATTTCAGCCATAGTGCCTCATATCTACTGCGGTCCCAGGTTCGATTCCCTATGGAAACACTCGGTCGGAAAGGTGTAAGTATTTTTCAGGCCACCCATTATGAGTAAGGCTTTTACTCATTCACACCAGGCAAATGTCAGAATGGTACCTAACATACAGGTCCCAGGTCACTTCCTTTCCTCTGTATTCATCTTTTCTTCCCCTTCCTCGGATTGTGTGCTCACCGAGGGACATCATCCTTCATAGTACATATACCGGTGGAAAGTCTCTAGA
This sequence comes from Thermobia domestica, assembly GCF_964235325.1. NCBI lineage: Eukaryota > Metazoa > Arthropoda > Insecta > Zygentoma > Lepismatidae > Thermobia > Thermobia domestica. Next base: position 81,211 of record NW_027656553.1, read on the forward strand.
TGCCGGTAATGCCCAGAAATGTATATTAACAAATACATTAATAATTATCACAGTATCTTTTATTGATTTTTTTTTCGC
>NW_027656554.1:0-81159 GCF_964235325.1 Thermobia domestica
GTGCAGTTTGGTAGTAATTTGTGCATTTATTTTCCGCTGATGATGTGTAGAACATTTAGTTAGCACATTTGGTTGAGATTTGGAAAAAATATACAGGGTGATGCAAAATTCAGCTTTGAAGTACAGAAAGTATAAATTGGTTTTCAAAATGTGAAGAAAGTGCATATATTAACGAATGTCCTGTATGTACTTCTGAATGGTACAGTAACATATTCCTCTTTTATCATTCGTTAACCACAGTATGGTGTGTCAAAGCCACATATAATGGAATCGAATCTGTTTTATTTTGAAAAAACTAAAAAAGAGAAACAAACGTTATAAGAGGAATTTTAACGTTTCTTCAAGGGCAAAGGACCCTTATCGCAAAAGGACAAAATGGAGGGGTTTCCTCTTCAATTTGAGCTTTATTTCGTCAAAATATGTAAATAACTTTGGGAGATATGGCGAATAGTATGTAGTATATAGTAACAATGGATAACAATATAATATATATGTAGCATGACAAATGCTATATTGTTGAATAGTTGCCTAACAACATATATATACCAAATAGGAGAGTTTTTAAAAAAATTGAAGAAATTAGTGGTTGAAGCCATACATTTTCCAGTTACAACGAGTGTCACGTGGTCTCATCAGCCGTGAGAGGGTTAACTATTTCTTCTAAAGCAACAGGTACTACGTTCATTTTTTAGTGCAGTTTGTAGTAATTTGTGCATTTATTTTCTCGTGATGATGTGTAGAACATTTAGTTAGCATATTTGGTTGAGATTTGGAAAAAATATACAGGGTGATGCAAAATTCAGCTTTGTAGTACTGAAAGTATAAATTGGTTTTCAAAATGTGAAGAAAGTGCATATATTAACGAATGTCCTGTATGTACTTCTGAATGGTACAGTAACATATTCCTCTTTTATCATTCGTTAACCACAGTATGGTGTGTCAAAGCCACATATAATGGAATCGAATCTGTTTTATTTTGAAAAAACTAAAAAAGAGAAACAAACGTTATAAAAGGAATTTTAACGTTTCTTCAAGGGCAAAGGACCCTTATCGCAAAAGGACAAAATGGAGGGGTTTCCTCTTCAATTTTAGCTTTATTTCGTCAAAATATGTAAATAACTTTGGGAGATATGGCGAATAGTATGTAGTATATAGTAACAATGGATAACAATATAATATATATGTAGAATGACATATGCTATATTGTTGAATAGTTGCCTAACAACATATATATACCAAATAGGAGAGTTTTTAAAAAAATTGAAGAAATTAGTGGTTGAAGCCATACATTTTCCAGTTACAACGAGTGTCACGTGGTCTCATCAGCCGTGAGAGGGTTAACTATTTCTTCTAAAGCAACAGGTACTACGTTCATTTTTTAGTGCAGTTTGTAGTAATTTGTGCATTTATTTTCTCGTGATGATGTGTAGAACATTTAGTTAGCATATTTGGTTGAGATTTGGAAAAAATATACAGGGTGATGCCAAATTCAGCTTTGTAGTACAGAAAGTATAAATTGGTTTTCAAAATGTGAAGAAAGTGCATATATTAACGAATGTCCTGTATGTACTTCTGAATGGTACAGTAACATATTCCTCTTTTATCATTCGTTAACCACAGTATGGTGTGTCAAAGCCACATATAATGGAATCGAATCTGTTTTATTTTGAAAAAACTAAAAAAGAGAAACAAACGTTATAAGAGGAATTTTAACGTTTCTTCAAAAGCAAAGGACCCTTATCGCAAAAGGACAAAATGGAGGGGTTTCCTCTTCAATTTTAGCTTTATTTCGTCAAAATATGTAAATAACTTTGGGAGATATGGCGAATAGTATGTAGTATAGAGTAACAATGATTAACAATATAATATATATGTAGAATGACATATACTATATTATTGAATAGTTGCCTAACAACATATATATACCAAATAGGAGAGTTTTTAAAAAAATTGAAGAAATTAGTGGTTGAAGCCATACATTTTCCAGTTACAACGAGTGTCACGTGGTCTCATCAGCCGTGAGAGGGTTAACTATTTCTTCTAAAGCAACAGGTACTACGTTCATTTTTTATGCAGTTTGTAGTAATTTGTGCATTTATTTTCTCGTGATGATGTGTAGAACATTTAGTTAGCATATTTGGTTGAGATTTGGAAAAAATATACAGGGTGATGCCAAATTCAGCTTTGTAGTACAGAAAGTATAAATTGGTTTTCAAAATGTGAAGAAAGTGCATATATTAACGAATGTCCTGTATGTACTTCTGAATGGTACAGTAACATATTCCTCTTTTATCATTCGTTAACCACAGTATGGTGTGTCAAAGCCACATATAATGGAATCGAATCTGTTTTATTTTGAAAAAACTAAAAAAGAGAAACAAACGTTATAAGAGGAATTTTAACGTTTCTTCAAGGGCAAAGGACCCTTATCGCAAAAGGACAAAATGGAGGGTTTCCTCTTCAATTTGAGCTTTATTTCGTCAAAATATGTAAATAACTTTGGGAGATATGGCGAATAGTATGTAGTATATAGTAACAATGGATAACAATATAATATATATGTAGCATGACAAATGCTATATTGTTGAATAGTTGCCTAAGAACATATATATACCAAATAGGAGAGTTTTTTAAAAAATTGAAGAAATTAGTGGTTGAAGCCATACATTTTCCAGTTACAACGAGTGTCACGTGGTCTCATCAGCCGTGAGAGGGTTAACTATTTCTTCTAAAGCAACAGGTACTACGTTCATTTTTTAGTGCAGTTTGTAGTAATTTGTGCATTTATTTTCCGCTGATGATGTGTAGAACATTTAGTTAGCACATTTGGTTGAGATTTGGAAAAAATATACAGGGTGATGCAAAATTCAGCTTTGAAGTACAGAAAGTATAAATTGGTTTTCAAAATGTGAAGAAAGTGCATATATTAACGAATGTCCTGTATGTACTTCTGAATGGTACAGTAACATATTCCTCTTTTATCATTCGTTAACCACAGTATGGTGTGTCAAAGCCACATATAATGGAATCGAATCTGTTTTATTTTGAAAAAACTAAAAAAGAGAAACAAACGTTATAAGAGGAATTTTAACGTTTCTTCAAGGGCAAAGGACCCTTATCGCAAAAGGACAAAATGGAGGGGTTTCCTCTTCAATTTGAGCTTTATTTCGTCAAAATATGTAAATAACTTTGGGAGATATGGCGAATAGTATGTAGTATATAGTAACAATGGATAACAATATAATATATATGTAGCATGACAAATGCTATATTGTTGAATAGTTGCCTAACAACATATATATACCAAATAGGAGAGTTTTTAAAAAAATTGAAGAAATTAGTGGTTGAAGCCATACATTTTCCAGTTACAACGAGTGTCACGTGGTCTCATCAGCCGTGAGAGGGTTAACTATTTCTTCTAAAGCAACAGGTACTACGTTCATTTTTTAGTGCAGTTTGTAGTAATTTGTGCATTTATTTTCTCGTGATGATGTGTAGAACATTTAGTTAGCATATTTGGTTGAGATTTGGAAAAAATATACAGGGTGATGCAAAATTCAGCTTTGTAGTACTGAAAGTATAAATTGGTTTTCAAAATGTGAAGAAAGTGCATATATTAACGAATGTCCTGTATGTACTTCTGAATGGTACAGTAACATATTCCTCTTTTATCATTCGTTAACCACAGTATGGTGTGTCAAAGCCACATATAATGGAATCGAATCTGTTTTATTTTGAAAAAACTAAAAAAGAGAAACAAACGTTATAAAAGGAATTTTAACGTTTCTTCAAGGGCAAAGGACCCTTATCGCAAAAGGACAAAATGGAGGGGTTTCCTCTTCAATTTTAGCTTTATTTCGTCAAAATATGTAAATAACTTTGGGAGATATGGCGAATAGTATGTAGTATATAGTAACAATGGATAACAATATAATATATATGTAGAATGACATATGCTATATTGTTGAATAGTTGCCTAACAACATATATATACCAAATAGGAGAGTTTTTAAAAAAATTGAAGAAATTAGTGGTTGAAGCCATACATTTTCCAGTTACAACGAGTGTCACGTGGTCTCATCAGCCGTGAGAGGGTTAACTATTTCTTCTAAAGCAACAGGTACTACGTTCATTTTTTAGTGCAGTTTGTAGTAATTTGTGCATTTATTTTCTCGTGATGATGTGTAGAACATTTAGTTAGCATATTTGGTTGAGATTTGGAAAAAATATACAGGGTGATGCCAAATTCAGCTTTGTAGTACAGAAAGTATAAATTGGTTTTCAAAATGTGAAGAAAGTGCATATATTAACGAATGTCCTGTATGTACTTCTGAATGGTACAGTAACATATTCCTCTTTTATCATTCGTTAACCACAGTATGGTGTGTCAAAGCCACATATAATGGAATCGAATCTGTTTTATTTTGAAAAAACTAAAAAAGAGAAACAAACGTTATAAGAGGAATTTTAACGTTTCTTCAAGGGCAAAGGACCCTTATCGCAAAAGGACAAAATGGAGGGGTTTCCTCTTCAATTTGAGCTTTATTTCGTCAAAATATGTAAATAACTTTGGGAGATATGGCGAATAGTATGTAGTATATAGTAACAATGGATAACAATATAATATATATGTAGCATGACAAATGCTATATTGTTGAATAGTTGCCTAAGAACATATATATACCAAATAGGAGAGTTTTTAAAAAAATTGAAGAAATTAGTGGTTGAAGCCATACATTTTCCAGTTACAACGAGTGTCACGTGGTCTCATCAGCCGTGAGAGGGTTAACTATTTCTTCTAAAGCAACAGGTACTACGTTCATTTTTTAGTGCAGTTTGTAGTAATTTGTGCATTTATTTTCTCGTGATGATGTGTAGAACATTTAGTTAGCATATTTGGTTGAGATTTGGAAAAAATATACAGGGTGATGGCAAATTCAGCTTTGTAGTACAGAAAGTATAAATTGGTTTTCAAAATGTGAAGAAAGTGCATATATTAACGAATGTCCTGTATGTACTTCTGAATGGTACAGTAACATATTCCTCTTTTATCATTCGTTAACCACAGTATGGTGTGTCAAAGCCACATATAATGGAATCGAATCTGTTTTATTTTGAAAAAACTAAAAAAGAGAAACAAACGTTATAAGAGGAATTTTAACGTTTCTTCAAAAGCAAAGGACCCTTATCGCAAAAGGACAAAATGGAGGGGTTTCCTCTTCAATTTTAGCTTTATTTCGTCAAAATATGTAAATAACTTTGGGAGATATGGTGAATAGTATGTAGTATAGAGTAACAATGATTAACAATATAATATATATGTAGAATGACATATACTATATTATTGAATAGTTGCCTAACAACATATATATACCAAATAGGAGAGTTTTTAAAAAAATTGAAGAAATTAGTGGTTGAAGCCATACATTTTCCAGTTACAACGAGTGTCACGTGGTCTCATCAGCCGTGAGAGGGTTAACTATTTCTTCTAAAGCAACAGGTACTACGTTCATATTTTAGTGCAGTTTGTAGTAATTTGTGCATTTATTTTCTCGTGATGATGTGTAGAACATATAGTTAGCATATTTGGTTGAGATTTGGAAAAAATATACAGGGTGATGCAAAATTCAGCTTTGTAGTACTGAAAGTATAAATTGGTTTTCAAAATGTGAAGAAAGTGCATATATTAACGAATGTATTGTATGTACTTCTGAATGGTACAGTAACATATTCCTCTTTTATCATTCGTTAACCACAGTATGGTGTGTCAAAGCCACATATAATGGAATCGAATCTGTTTTATTTTGAAAAAACTAAAAAAGAGAAACAAACGTTATAAAAGGAATTTTAACGTTTCTTCAAGGGCAAAGGACCCTTATCGCAAAAGGACAAAATGGAGGGGTTTCCTCTTCAATTTTAGCTTTATTTCGTCAAAATATGTAAATAACTTTGGGAGATATGGCGAATAGTATGTAGTATATAGTAACAATGGATAACAATATAATATATATGTAGAATGACATATGCTATATTGTTGAATAGTTGCCTAACAACATATATATACCAAATAGGAGAGTTTTTAGAAAAATTGAAGAAATTAGTGGTTGAAGCCATACATTTTCCAGTTACAACGAGTGTCACGTGGTCTCATCAGCCGTGAGAGGGTTAACTATTTCTTCTAAAGCAACAGGTACTACGTTCATTTTTTAGTGCAGTTTGTAGTAATTTGTGCATTTATTTTCTCGTGATGATGTGTAGAACATTTAGTTAGCATATTTGGTTGAGATTTGGAAAAAATATACAGGGTGATGCCAAATTCAGCTTTGTAGTACAGAAAGTATAAATTGGTTTTCAAAATGTGAAGAAAGTGCATATATTAACGAATGTCCTGTATGTACTTCTGAATGGTACAGTAACATATTCCTCTTTTATCATTCGTTAACCACAGTATGGTGTGTCAAAGCCACATATAATGGAATCGAATCTGTTTTATTTTGAAAAAACTAAAAAAGAGAAACAAACGTTATAAGAGGAATTTTAACGTTTCTTCAAGGGCAAAGGACCCTTATCGCAAAAGGACAAAATGGAGGGGTTTCCTCTTCAATTTGAGCTTTATTTCGTCAAAATATGTAAATATCTTTGGGAGATATGGCGAATAGTATGTAGTATATAGTAACAATGGATAACAATATAATATATATGTAGCATGACAAATGCTATATTGTTGAATAGTTGCCTAAGAACATATATATACCAAATAGGAGAGTTTTTAAAAAAAATTGAAGAAATTAGTGGTTGAAGCCATACATTTTCCAGTTACAACGAGTGTCACGCGGTCTCATCAGCCGTGAGAGGGTTAACTATTTCTTCTAAAGCAACAGGTACTACGTTCATTTTTTAGTGCAGTTTGTAGTAATTTGTGCATTTATTTTCTCGTGATGATGTGTAGAACATTTAGTTAGCATATTTGGTTGAGATTTGGAAAAAATATACAGGGTGATGGCAAATTCAGCTTTGTAGTACAGAAAGTATAAATTGGTTTTCAAAATGTGAAGAAAGTGCATATATTAACGAATGTCCTGTATGTACTTCTGAATGGTACAGTAACATATTCCTCTTTTATCATTCGTTAACCACAGTATGGTGTGTCAAAGCCACATATAATGGAATCGAATCTGTTTTATTTTGAAAAAACTAAAAAAGAGAAACAAACGTTATAAGAGGAATTTTAACGTTTCTTCAAAAGCAAAGGACCCTTATCGCAAAAGGACAAAATGGAGGGGTTTCCTCTTCAATTTTAGCTTTATTTCGTCAAAATATGTAAATAACTTTGGGAGATATGGCGAATAGTATGTAGTATAGGGTAACAATGATTAACAATATAATATATATGTAGAATGACATATACTATATTATTGAATAGTTGCCTAACAACATATATATACCAAATAGGAGAGTTTTTAAAAAAATTGAAGAAATTAGTGGTTGAAGCCATACATTTTCCAGTTACAACGAGTGTCACGTGGTCTCATCAGCCGTGAGAGGGTTAACTATTTCTTCTAAAGCAACAGGTACTACGTTCATTTTTTAGTGCAGTTTGTAGTAATTTGTGCATTTATTTTCTCGTGATGATGTGTAGAACATATAGTTAGCATATTTGGTTGAGATTTGGAAAAAATATACAGGGTGATGCAAAATTCAGCTTTGTAGTACTGAAAGTATAAATTGGTTTTCAAAATGTGAAGAAAGTGCATATATTAACGAATGTCCTGTATGTACTTCTGAATGGTACAGTAACATATTCCTCTTTTATCATTCGTTAACCACAGTATGGTGTGTCAAAGCCACATATAATGGAATCGAATCTGTTTTATTTTGAAAAAACTAAAAAAGAGAAACAAACGTTATAAGAGGAATTTTAACGTTTCTTCAAAAGCAAAGGACCCTTATCGCAAAAGGACAAAATGGAGGGGTTTCCTCTTCAATTTTAGCTTTATTTCGTCAAAATATGTAAATAACTTTGGGAGATATGGCGAATAGTATGTAGTATAGAGTAACAATGATTAACAATATAATATATATGTAGAATGACATATACTATATTATTGAATAGTTGCCTAACAACATATATATACCAAATAGGAGAGTTTTTAAAAAAATTGAAGAAATTAGTGGTTGAAGCCATACATTTTCCAGTTACAACGAGTGTCACGTGGTCTCATCAGCCGTGAGAGGGTTAACTATTTCTTCTAAAGCAACAGGTACTACGTTCATTTTTTAGTGCAGTTTGTAGTAATTTGTGCATTTATTTTCTCGTGATGATGTGTAGAACATATAGTTAGCATATTTGGTTGAGATTTGGAAAAAATATACAGGGTGATGCAAAATTCAGCTTTGTAGTACTGAAAGTATAAATTGGTTTTCAAAATGTGAAGAAAGTGCATATGTTAACGAATGTCCTGTATGTACTTCTGAATGGTACAGTAACATATTCCTCTTTTATCATTCGTTAACCACAGTATGGTGTGTCAAAGCCACATATAATGGAATCGAATCTGTTTTATTTTGAAAAAACTAAAAAAGAGAAACAAACGTTATAAAAGGAATTTTAACGTTTCTTCAAGGGCAAAGGACCCTTATCGCAAAAGGACAAAATGGAGGGGTTTCCTCTTCAATTTTAGCTTTATTTCGTCAAAATATGTAAATAACTTTGGGAGATATGGCGAATAGTATGTAGTATATAGTAACAATGGATAACAATATAATATATATGTAGAATGACATATGCTATATTGTTGAATAGTTGCCTAACAACATATATATACCAAATAGGAGAGTTTTTTAAAAAATTGAAGAAATTAGTGGTTGAAGCCATACATTTTCCAGTTACAACGAGTGTCACGTGGTCTCATCAGCCGTGAGAGGGTTAACTATTTCTTCTAAAGCAACAGGTACTACGTTCATTTTTTAGTGCAGTTTGTAGTAATTTGTGCATTAATTTTCTCGTGATGATGTGTAGAACATTTAGTTAGCATATTTGGTTGAGATTTGGAAAAAATATACAGGGTGATGGCAAATTCAGCTTTGTAGTACAGAAAGTATAAATTGGTTTTCAAAATGTGAAGAAAGTGCATATATTAACGAATGTCCTGTATGTACTTCTGAATGGTACAGTAACATATTCCTCTTTTATCATTCGTTAACCACAGTATGGTGTGTCAAAGCCACATATAATGGAATCGAATCTGTTTTATTTTGAAAAAACTAAAAAAGAGAAACAAACGTTATAAAAGGAATTTTAACGTTTCTTCAAGGGCAAAGGACCCTTATCGCAAAAGGACAAAATGGAGGGGTTTCCTCTTCAATTTTAGCTTTATTTCGTCAAAATATGCAAATAACTTTGGGAGATATGGCGAATAGTATGTAGTATATAGTAACAATGGATAACAATATAATATATATGTAGAATGACATATGCTATATTGTTGAATAGTTGCCTAACAACATATATATACCAAATAGGAGAGTTTTTAAAAAAATTGAAGAAATTAGTGGTTGAAGCCATACATTTTCCAGTTACAACGAGTGTCACGTGGTCTCATCAGCCGTGAGAGGGTTAACTATTTCTTCTAAAGCAACAGGTACTACGTTCATTTTTTAGTGCAGTTTGTAGTAATTTGTGCATTTATTTTCTCGTGATGATGTGTAGAACATTTAGTTAGCATATTTGGTTGAGATTTGGAAAAAATATACAGGGTGATGCCAAATTCAGCTTTGTAGTACAGAAAGTATAAATTGGTTTTCAAAATGTGAAGAAAGTGCATATATTAACGAATGTCCTGTATGTACTTCTGAATGGTACAGTAACATATTCCTCTTTTATCATTCGTTAACCACAGTATGGTGTGTCAAAGCCACATATAATGGAATCGAATCTGTTTTATTTTGAAAAAACTAAAAAAGAGAAACAAACGTTATAAGAGGAATTTTAACGTTTCTTCAAAAGCAAAGGACCCTTATCGCAAAAGGACAAAATGGAGGGGTTTCCTCTTCAATTTTAGCTTTATTTCGTCAAAATATGTAAATAACTTTGGGAGATATGGCGAATAGTATGTAGTATAGAGTAACAATGATTAACAATATAATATATATGTAGAATGACATATACTATATTATTGAATAGTTGCCTAACAACATATATATACCAAATAGGAGAGTTTTTAAAAAAATTGAAGAAATTAGTGGTTGAAGCCATACATTTTCCAGTTACAACGAGTGTCACGTGGTCTCATCAGCCGTGAGAGGGTTAACTATTTCTTCTAAAGCAACAGGTACTACGTTCATTTTTTATGCAGTTTGTAGTAATTTGTGCATTTATTTTCTCGTGATGATGTGTAGAACATTTAGTTAGCATATTTGGTTGAGATTTGGAAAAAATATACAGGGTGATGCCAAATTCAGCTTTGTAGTACAGAAAGTATAAATTGGTTTTCAAAATGTGAAGAAAGTGCATATATTAACGAATGTCCTGTATGTACTTCTGAATGGTACAGTAACATATTCCTCTTTTATCATTCGTTAACCACAGTATGGTGTGTCAAAGCCACATATAATGGAATCGAATCTGTTTTATTTTGAAAAAACTAAAAAAGAGAAACAAACGTTATAAGAGGAATTTTAACGTTTCTTCAAGGGCAAAGGACCCTTATCGCAAAAGGACAAAATGGAGGGGTTTCCTCTTCAATTTGAGCTTTATTTCGTCAAAATATGTAAATAACTTTGGGAGATATGGCGAATAGTATGTAGTATATAGTAACAATGGATAACAATATAATATATATGTAGCATGACAAATGCTATATTGTTGAATAGTTGCCTAAGAACATATATATACCAAATAGGAGAGTTTTTAAAAAAATTGAAGAAATTAGTGGTTGAAGCCATACATTTTCCAGTTACAACGAGTGTCACGTGGTCTCATCAGCCGTGAGAGGGTTAACTATTTCTTCTAAAGCAACAGGTACTACGTTCATTTTTTAGTGCAGTTTGTAGTAATTTGTGCATTTATTTTCCGCTGATGATGTGTAGAACATTTAGTTAGCACATTTGGTTGAGATTTGGAAAAAATATACAGGGTGATGCAAAATTCAGCTTTGAAGTACAGAAAGTATAAATTGGTTTTCAAAATGTGAAGAAAGTGCATATATTAACGAATGTCCTGTATGTACTTCTGAATGGTACAGTAACATATTCCTCTTTTATCATTCGTTAACCACAGTATGGTGTGTCAAAGCCACATATAATGGAATCGAATCTGTTTTATTTTGAAAAAACTAAAAAAGAGAAACAAACGTTATAAGAGGAATTTTAACGTTTCTTCAAGGGCAAAGGACCCTTATCGCAAAAGGACAAAATGGAGGGGTTTCCTCTTCAATTTGAGCTTTATTTCGTCAAAATATGTAAATAACTTTGGGAGATATGGCGAATAGTATGTAGTATATAGTAACAATGGATAACAATATAATATATATGTAGCATGACAAATGCTATATTGTTGAATAGTTGCCTAACAACATATATATACCAAATAGGAGAGTTTTTAAAAAAATTGAAGAAATTAGTGGTTGAAGCCATACATTTTCCAGTTACAACGAGTGTCACGTGGTCTCATCAGCCGTGAGAGGGTTAACTATTTCTTCTAAAGCAACAGGTACTACGTTCATTTTTTAGTGCAGTTTGTAGTAATTTGTGCATTTATTTTCTCGTGATGATGTGTAGAACATTTAGTTAGCATATTTGGTTGAGATTTGGAAAAAATATACAGGGTGATGCAAAATTCAGCTTTGTAGTACTGAAAGTATAAATTGGTTTTCAAAATGTGAAGAAAGTGCATATATTAACGAATGTCCTGTATGTACTTCTGAATGGTACAGTAACATATTCCTCTTTTATCATTCGTTAACCACAGTATGGTGTGTCAAAGCCACATATAATGGAATCGAATCTGTTTTATTTTGAAAAAACTAAAAAAGAGAAACAAACGTTATAAAAGGAATTTTAACGTTTCTTCAAGGGCAAAGGACCCTTATCGCAAAAGGACAAAATGGAGGGGTTTCCTCTTCAATTTTAGCTTTATTTCGTCAAAATATGTAAATAACTTTGGGAGATATGGCGAATAGTATGTAGTATATAGTAACAATGGATAACAATATAATATATATGTAGAATGACATATGCTATATTGTTGAATAGTTGCCTAACAACATATATATACCAAATAGGAGAGTTTTTAAAAAAATTGAAGAAATTAGTGGTTGAAGCCATACATTTTCCAGTTACAACGAGTGTCACGTGGTCTCATCAGCCGTGAGAGGGTTAACTATTTCTTCTAAAGCAACAGGTACTACGTTCATTTTTTAGTGCAGTTTGTAGTAATTTGTGCATTTATTTTCTCGTGATGATGTGTAGAACATTTAGTTAGCATATTTGGTTGAGATTTGGAAAAAATATACAGGGTGATGCCAAATTCAGCTTTGTAGTACAGAAAGTATAAATTGGTTTTCAAAATGTGAAGAAAGTGCATATATTAACGAATGTCCTGTATGTACTTCTGAATGGTACAGTAACATATTCCTCTTTTATCATTCGTTAACCACAGTATGGTGTGTCAAAGCCACATATAATGGAATCGAATCTGTTTTATTTTGAAAAAACTAAAAAAGAGAAACAAACGTTATAAGAGGAATTTTAACGTTTCTTCAAGGGCAAAGGACCCTTATCGCAAAAGGACAAAATGGAGGGGTTTCCTCTTCAATTTGAGCTTTATTTCGTCAAAATATGTAAATAACTTTGGGAGATATGGCGAATAGTATGTAGTATATAGTAACAATGGATAACAATATAATATATATGTAGCATGACAAATGCTATATTGTTGAATAGTTGCCTAAGAACATATATATACCAAATAGGAGAGTTTTTAAAAAAATTGAAGAAATTAGTGGTTGAAGCCATACATTTTCCAGTTACAACGAGTGTCACGTGGTCTCATCAGCCGTGAGAGGGTTAACTATTTCTTCTAAAGCAACAGGTACTACGTTCATTTTTTAGTGCAGTTTGTAGTAATTTGTGCATTTATTTTCTCGTGATGATGTGTAGAACATTTAGTTAGCATATTTGGTTGAGATTTGGAAAAAATATACAGGGTGATGGCAAATTCAGCTTTGTAGTACAGAAAGTATAAATTGGTTTTCAAAATGTGAAGAAAGTGCATATATTAACGAATGTCCTGTATGTACTTCTGAATGGTACAGTAACATATTCCTCTTTTATCATTCGTTAACCACAGTATGGTGTGTCAAAGCCACATATAATGGAATCGAATCTGTTTTATTTTGAAAAAACTAAAAAAGAGAAACAAACGTTATAAGAGGAATTTTAACGTTTCTTCAAAAGCAAAGGACCCTTATCGCAAAAGGACAAAATGGAGGGGTTTCCTCTTCAATTTTAGCTTTATTTCGTCAAAATATGTAAATAACTTTGGGAGATATGGTGAATAGTATGTAGTATAGAGTAACAATGATTAACAATATAATATATATGTAGAATGACATATACTATATTATTGAATAGTTGCCTAACAACATATATATACCAAATAGGAGAGTTTTTAAAAAAATTGAAGAAATTAGTGGTTGAAGCCATACATTTTCCAGTTACAACGAGTGTCACGTGGTCTCATCAGCCGTGAGAGGGTTAACTATTTCTTCTAAAGCAACAGGTACTACGTTCATATTTTAGTGCAGTTTGTAGTAATTTGTGCATTTATTTTCTCGTGATGATGTGTAGAACATATAGTTAGCATATTTGGTTGAGATTTGGAAAAAATATACAGGGTGATGCAAAATTCAGCTTTGTAGTACTGAAAGTATAAATTGGTTTTCAAAATGTGAAGAAAGTGCATATATTAACGAATGTATTGTATGTACTTCTGAATGGTACAGTAACATATTCCTCTTTTATCATTCGTTAACCACAGTATGGTGTGTCAAAGCCACATATAATGGAATCGAATCTGTTTTATTTTGAAAAAACTAAAAAAGAGAAACAAACGTTATAAAAGGAATTTTAACGTTTCTTCAAGGGCAAAGGACCCTTATCGCAAAAGGACAAAATGGAGGGGTTTCCTCTTCAATTTTAGCTTTATTTCGTCAAAATATGTAAATAACTTTGGGAGATATGGCGAATAGTATGTAGTATATAGTAACAATGGATAACAATATAATATATATTTAGAATGACATATGCTATATTGTTGAATAGTTGCCTAACAACATATATATACCAAATAGGAGAGTTTTTAGAAAAATTGAAGAAATTAGTGGTTGAAGCCATACATTTTCCAGTTACAACGAGTGTCACGTGGTCTCATCAGCCGTGAGAGGGTTAACTATTTCTTCTAAAGCAACAGGTACTACGTTCATTTTTTAGTGCAGTTTGTAGTAATTTGTGCATTTATTTTCTCGTGATGATGTGTAGAACATTTAGTTAGCATATTTGGTTGAGATTTGGAAAAAATATACAGGGTGATGCCAAATTCAGCTTTGTAGTACAGAAAGTATAAATTGGTTTTCAAAATGTGAAGAAAGTGCATATATTAACGAATGTCCTGTATGTACTTCTGAATGGTACAGTAACATATTCCTCTTTTATCATTCGTTAACCACAGTATGGTGTGTCAAAGCCACATATAATGGAATCGAATCTGTTTTATTTTGAAAAAACTAAAAAAGAGAAACAAACGTTATAAGAGGAATTTTAACGTTTCTTCAAGGGCAAAGGAACCTTATCGCAAAAGGACAAAATGGAGGGGTTTCCTCTTCAATTTGAGCTTTATTTCGTCAAAATATGTAAATAACTTTGGGAGATATGGCGAATAGTATGTAGTATATAGTAACAATGGATAACAATATAATATATATGTAGCATGACAAATGCTATATTGTTGAATAGTTGCCTAAGAACATATATATACCAAATAGGAGAGTTTTTAAAAAAAATTGAAGAAATTAGTGGTTGAAGCCATACATTTTCCAGTTACAACGAGTGTCACGCGGTCTCATCAGCCGTGAGAGGGTTAACTATTTCTTCTAAAGCAACAGGTACTACGTTCATTTTTTAGTGCAGTTTGTAGTAATTTGTGCATTTATTTTCTCGTGATGATGTGTAGAACATTTAGTTAGCATATTTGGTTGAGATTTGGAAAAAATATACAGGGTGATGGCAAATTCAGCTTTGTAGTACAGAAAGTATAAATTGGTTTTCAAAATGTGAAGAAAGTGCATATATTAACGAATGTCCTGTATGTACTTCTGAATGGTACAGTAACATATTCCTCTTTTATCATTCGTTAACCACAGTATGGTGTGTCAAAGCCACATATAATGGAATCGAATCTGTTTTATTTTGAAAAAACTAAAAAAGAGAAACAAACGTTATAAGAGGAATTTTAACGTTTCTTCAAAAGCAAAGGACCCTTATCGCAAAAGGACAAAATGGAGGGGTTTCCTCTTCAATTTTAGCTTTATTTCGTCAAAATATGTAAATAACTTTGGGAGATATGGCGAATAGTATGTAGTATAGGGTAACAATGATTAACAATATAATATATATGTAGAATGACATATACTATATTATTGAATAGTTGCCTAACAACATATATATACCAAATAGGAGAGTTTTTAAAAAAATTGAAGAAATTAGTGGTTGAAGCCATACATTTTCCAGTTACAACGAGTGTCACGTGGTCTCATCAGCCGTGAGAGGGTTAACTATTTCTTCTAAAGCAACAGGTACTACGTTCATTTTTTAGTGCAGTTTGTAGTAATTTGTGCATTTATTTTCTCGTGATGATGTGTAGAACATATAGTTAGCATATTTGGTTGAGATTTGGAAAAAATATACAGGGTGATGCAAAATTCAGCTTTGTAGTACTGAAAGTATAAATTGGTTTTCAAAATGTGAAGAAAGTGCATATATTAACGAATGTCCTGTATGTACTTCTGAATGGTACAGTAACATATTCCTCTTTTATCATTCGTTAACCACAGTATGGTGTGTCAAAGCCACATATAATGGAATCGAATCTGTTTTATTTTGAAAAAACTAAAAAAGAGAAACAAACGTTATAAAAGGAATTTTAACGTTTCTTCAAGGGCAAAGGACCCTTATCGCAAAAGGACAAAATGGAGGGGTTTCCTCTTCAATTTGAGCTTTATTTCGTCAAAATATGTAAATAACTTTGGGAGATATGGCGAATAGTATGTAGTATATAGTAACAATGGATAACAATATAATATATATGTAGCATGACAAATGCTATATTGTTGAATAGTTGCCTAAGAACATATATATACCAAATAGGAGAGTTTTTAAAAAAATTGAAGAAATTAGTGGTTGAAGCCATACATTTTCCAGTTACAACGAGTGTCACGTGGTCTCATCAGCCGTGAGAGGGTTAACTATTTCTTCTAAAGCAACAGGTACTACGTTCATTTTTTAGTGCAGTTTGTAGTAATTTGTGCATTTATTTTCTCGTGATGATGTGTAGAACATTTAGTTAGCATATTTGGTTGAGATTTGGAAAAAATATACAGGGTGATGGCAAATTCAGCTTTGTAGTACAGAAAGTATAAATTGGTTTTCAAAATGTGAAGAAAGTGCATATATTAACGAATGTCCTGTATGTACTTCTGAATGGTACAGTAACATATTCCTCTTTTATCATTCGTTAACCACAGTATGGTGTGTCAAAGCCACATATAATGGAATCGAATCTGTTTTATTTTGAAAAAACTAAAAAAGAGAAACAAACGTTATAAGAGGAATTTTAACGTTTCTTCAAAAGCAAAGGACCCTTATCGCAAAAGGACAAAATGGAGGGGTTTCCTCTTCAATTTTAGCTTTATTTCGTCAAAATATGTAAATAACTTTGGGAGATATGGCGAATAGTATGTAGTATAGAGTAACAATGATTAACAATATAATATATATGTAGAATGACATATACTATATTATTGAATAGTTGCCTAACAACATATATATACCAAATAGGAGAGTTTTTAAAAAAATTGAAGAAATTAGTGGTTGAAGCCATACATTTTCCAGTTACAACGAGTGTCACGTGGTCTCATCAGCCGTGAGAGGGTTAACTATTTCTTCTAAAGCAACAGGTACTACGTTCATTTTTTAGTGCAGTTTGTAGTAATTTGTGCATTTATTTTCTCGTGATGATGTGTAGAACATATAGTTAGCATATTTGGTTGAGATTTGGAAAAAATATACAGGGTGATGCAAAATTCAGCTTTGTAGTACTGAAAGTATAAATTGGTTTTCAAAATGTGAAGAAAGTGCATATGTTAACGAATGTCCTGTATGTACTTCTGAATGGTACAGTAACATATTCCTCTTTTATCATTCGTTAACCACAGTATGGTGTGTCAAAGCCACATATAATGGAATCGAATCTGTTTTATTTTGAAAAAACTAAAAAAGAGAAACAAACGTTATAAAAGGAATTTTAACGTTTCTTCAAGGGCAAAGGACCCTTATCGCAAAAGGACAAAATGGAGGGGTTTCCTCTTCAATTTTAGCTTTATTTCGTCAAAATATGTAAATAACTTTGGGAGATATGGCGAATAGTATGTAGTATATAGTAACAATGGATAACAATATAATATATATGTAGAATGACATATGCTATATTGTTGAATAGTTGCCTAACAACATATATATACCAAATAGGAGAGTTTTTTAAAAAATTGAAGAAATTAGTGGTTGAAGCCATACATTTTCCAGTTACAACGAGTGTCACGTGGTCTCATCAGCCGTGAGAGGGTTAACTATTTCTTCTAAAGCAACAGGTACTACGTTCATTTTTTAGTGCAGTTTGTAGTAATTTGTGCATTAATTTTCTCGTGATGATATGTAGAACATTTAGTTAGCATATTTGGTTGAGATTTGGAAAAAATATACAGGGTGATGGCAAATTCAGCTTTGTAGTACAGAAAGTATAAATTGGTTTTCAAAATGTGAAGAAAGTGCATATATTAACGAATGTCCTGTATGTACTTCTGAATGGTACAGTAACATATTCCTCTTTTATCATTCGTTAACCACAGTATGGTGTGTCAAAGCCACATATAATGGAATCGAATCTGTTTTATTTTGAAAAAAAAAAACTAAAAAAGAGAAACAAACGTTATAAGAGGAATTTTAACGTTTCTTCAAGGGCAAAGGACCCTTATCGCAAAAGGACAAAATGGAGGGGTTTCCTCTTCAATTTTAGCTTTATTTCGTCAAAATATGTAAATAACTTTGGGAGATATGGCGAATAGTATGTAGTATATAGTAACAATGATTAACAATATAATATATGTGTAGAATGACATATGCTATATTGTTGAATAGTTGCCTAACAACATATATATACCAAATAGGAGAGTTTTTAAAAAAATTGAGGAAATTAGTGGTTGAAGCCATACATTTTCCAGTTACAACGAGTGTCACGTGGTCTCATCAGCCGTGAGAGTGTTAACTATTTCTTCTAAAGCAACAGGTACTACGTTCATTTTTTAATGCAGTTTGTAGTAATTTGTGCATTTATTTTCCCGTGATGATGTGTAGAACATTTAGTTAGCATATTTAGTTGAGATTTGGAAAAAATGTACAGGGTGATGCAAAATTCAGCTTTGTAGTACAGAAAGTATAAATTGGTTTTCAAAATGTGAAGAAAGTGCATATATTAACGAATGCCCTGTATGTACTTCTGAATGGCACAGTAACATATTCCTCTTTTATCATTCCTTAACCACATGATGTGTGTCAAAGCCACTATATAATGGAATCGAATCTGTTTTATTTTGAAAAAACTAAAAAAGAGAAAAAAACCTTATAGGAGGAATTTTAACGTTTCTTCAAGGGCAAAGGACCTTAGCGCAACCGTACAAAATGGAGGGGTTTCCTCTTCAATTTTAGCTTTATTTCGTCAAAATATGTAAATAACTTTGGGAGATATGGCGAATAGTATGTAGTATATAGTAACAATGATTAACAATATAATATATATGTAGAATGACATATGCTATATTGTTGAATAGTTGCCTAACAACATATATATACCAAATAGGAGAGTTTTTTAAAAAAAATTGAAGAAATTAGTGGTTTAAGCCATACATTTTCCAGTTACAACGAGTGTCACGTGGTCTCATCAGCGTGAGAGGGTTAATTATTTCTTCTAAAGCAACAGGTACTACGTTCATTTTTTAGTGCAGTTTGTAGTAATTTGTGCATTTATTTTCCGCTGATGATGTGTAGAACATTTAGTTAGCATATTTGGTTGAGATTTGGAAAAAATATACAGGGTGATGCCAAATTCAGCTTTGTAGTACAGAAAGTATAAATTGGTTTTCAAAATGTGAAGAAAGTGCATATATTAACGAATGCCCTGTATGTACTTCTGAATGGTACAGTAACATATTCCTCTTTTATCATTCGTTAACCACAGTATGGTGTGTCAAAGCCACATATAATGGAATCGAATCTGTTTTATTTTGAAAAAACTAAAAAAGAGAAACAAACGTTATAAGAGGAATTTTAACGTTTCTTCAAGGGCAAAGGACCCTTATCGCAAAAGGACAAAATGGAGGGGTTTCCTCTTCAATTTTAGCTTTATTTCGTCAAAATATGTAAATAACTTTGGGAGATATGGCGAATAGTATGTAGTATATAGTAACAATGATTAACAATATAATATATATGTAGAATGACATATGCTATATTGTTGAATAGTTGCCTAACAACATATATATACCAAATAGGAGAGTTTTTTAAAAAAATTGAAGAAATTAGTGGTTGAAGCCATACATTTTCCAGTTACAACGAGTGTCACGTGGTCTCATCAGCCGTGAGAGGGTTAACTATTTCTTCTAAAGCAACAGGTACTACGTTCATTTTTAATGCAGTTTGTAGTAATTTGTGCATTTATTTTCCCGTGATGATGTGTAGAACATTTAGTTAGCATATTTGGTTGAGACTTGAAAAAAATATACAGGGTGATGCAAAATTCAGCTTTGAAGTACAGAAAGTATAAATTGGTTTTCAAAATGTGAAGAAAGTGCATATATTAACGAATGCCCTGTATGTACTTCTGAATGGTACAGTAACATATTCCTCTTTTATCATTCGTTAACCACAGTATGGTGTGTCAAAGCCACATATAATGGAATCGAATCTGTTTTATTTTGAAAAAACTAAAAAAGAGAAACAAACGTTATAAGAAAAGTTTTAACGTTTCTTCAAGGGCAAAGGACCCTTATCGCAAAAGGACAAAATGGAGGGTTTCCTCTTCAATTTTAGCTTTATTTCGTCAAAATATGTAAATAACTTTGGGAGATATGGCGAATAGTATGTAGTATACAGTAACAATGATTAACAATATAATATATATGTAGAATGACATATGCTATATTGTTGAATAGTTGCCTAACAACATATTTATACCAAATAGGAGAGTTTTTAAAAAAATTGAAGAAATTAGTGGTTGAAGCCATACATTTTCCAGTTACAACGAGTGTCACGTGGTCTCATCAGCCGTGAGAGGGTTAACTATTTCTTCTAAAGCAACAGGTACAACGTTCATTTTTTAGTGCAGTTTGTAGTAATTTGTGCATTTATTTTCCGCTGATGATGTGTAGAACATTTAGTTAGCACATTTGGTTGAGATTTGGAAAAAATATACAGGGTGATGCAAAATTCAGCTTTGTAGTACTGAAAGTATAAATTGGTTTTCAAAATGTGAAGAAAGTGCATATATTAACGAATGTCCTGTATGTACTTCTGAATGGTACAGTAACATATTCCTCTTTTATCATTCGTTAACCACAGTATGGTGTGTCAAAGCCACATATAATGGAATCGAATCTGTTTTATTTTGAAAAAACTAAAAAAGAGAAACAAACGTTATAAAAGGAATTTTAACGTTTCTTCAAGGGCAAAGGACCCTTATCGCAAAAGGACAAAATGGAGGGGTTTCCTCTTCAATTTGAGCTTTATTTCGTCAAAATATGTAAATAACTTTGGGAGATATGGCGAATAGTATGTAGTATATAGTAACAATGGATAACAATATAATATATATGTAGCATGACAAATGCTATATTGTTGAATAGTTGCCTAAGAACATATATATACCAACTAGGAGAGTTTTTAAAAAAACTTGAAGAAATTAGTGGTTGAAGCCATACATTTTCCAGTTACAACGAGTGTCACGTGGTCTCATCAGCCGTGAGAGGGTTAACTATTTCTTCTAAAGCAACAGGTACTACGTTCATTTTTTAGTGCAGTTTGTAGTAATTTGTGCATTTATTTTCCGCTGATGATGTGTAGAACATTTAGTTAGCATATTTGGTTGAGATTTGGAAAAAATATACAGGGTGATGGCAAATTCAGCTTTGTAGTACAGAAAGTATAAATTGGTTTTCAAAATGTGAAGAAAGTGCATATATTAACGAATGTCCTGTATGTACTTCTGAATGGTACAGTAACATATTCCTCTTTTATCATTCGTTAACCACAGTATGGTGTGTCAAAGCCACATATAATGGAATCGAATCTGTTTTATTTTGAAAAAACTAAAAAAGAGAAACAAACGTTATAAGAGGAATTTTAACGTTTCTTCAAAAGCAAAGGACCCTTATCGCAAAAGGACAAAATGGAGGGGTTTCCTCTTCAATTTTAGCTTTATTTCGTCAAAATATGTAAATAACTTTGGGAGATATGGCGAATAGTATGTAGTATAGAGTAACAATGATTAACAATATAATATATATGTAGAATGACATATACTATATTATTGAATAGTTGCCTAACAACATATATATACCAAATAGGAGAGTTTTTAAAAAAATTGAAGAAATTAGTGGTTGAAGCCATACATTTTCCAGTTACAACGAGTGTCACGTGGTCTCATCAGCCGTGAGAGGGTTAACTATTTCTTCTAAAGCAACAGGTACTACGTTCATTTTTTAGTGCAGTTTGTAGTAATTTGTGCATTTATTTTCTCGTGATGATGTGTAGAACATATAGTTAGCATATTTGGTTGAGATTTGGAAAAAATATACAGGGTGATGCAAAATTCAGCTTTGTAGTACTGAAAGTATAAATTGGTTTTCAAAATGTGAAGAAAGTGCATATGTTAACGAATGTCCTGTATGTACTTCTGAATGGTACAGTAACATATTCCTCTTTTATCATTCGTTAACCACAGTATGGTGTGTCAAAGCCACATATAATGGAATCGAATCTGTTTTATTTTGAAAAAACTAAAAAAGAGAAACAAACGTTATAAAAGGAATTTTAACGTTTCTTCAAGGGCAAAGGACCCTTATCGCAAAAGGACAAAATGGAGGGGTTTCCTCTTCAATTTTAGCTTTATTTCGTCAAAATATGTAAATAACTTTGGGAGATATGGCGAATAGTATGTAGTATATAGTAACAATGGATAACAATATAATATATATGTAGAATGACATATGCTATATTGTTGAATAGTTGCCTAACAACATATATATACCAAATAGGAGAGTTTTTTAAAAAATTGAAGAAATTAGTGGTTGAAGCCATACATTTTCCAGTTACAACGAGTGTCACGTGGTCTCATCAGCCGTGAGAGGGTTAACTATTTCTTCTAAAGCAACAGGTACTACGTTCATTTTTTAGTGCAGTTTGTAGTAATTTGTGCATTAATTTTCTCGTGATGATGTGTAGAACATTTAGTTAGCATATTTGGTTGAGATTTGGAAAAAATATACAGGGTGATGGCAAATTCAGCTTTGTAGTACAGAAAGTATAAATTGGTTTTCAAAATGTGAAGAAAGTGCATATATTAACGAATGTCCTGTATGTACTTCTGAATGGTACAGTAACATATTCCTCTTTTATCATTCGTTAACCACAGTATGGTGTGTCAAAGCCACATATAATGGAATCGAATCTGTTTTATTTTGAAAAAAAAAAAACTAAAAAAGAGAAACAAACGTTATAAGAGGAATTTTAACGTTTCTTCAAGGGCAAAGGACCCTTATCGCAAAAGGACAAAATGGAGGGGTTTCCTCTTCAATTTTAGCTTTATTTCGTCAAAATATGTAAATAACTTTGGGAGATATGGCGAATAGTATGTAGTATATAGTAACAATGATTAACAATATAATATATGTGTAGAATGACATATGCTATATTGTTGAATAGTTGCCTAACAACATATATATACCAAATAGGAGAGTTTTTAAAAAAATTGAGGAAATTAGTGGTTGAAGCCATACATTTTCCAGTTACAACGAGTGTCACGTGGTCTCATCAGCCGTGAGAGTGTTAACTATTTCTTCTAAAGCAACAGGTACTACGTTCATTTTTTAATGCAGTTTGTAGTAATTTGTGCATTTATTTTCCCGTGATGATGTGTAGAACATTTAGTTAGCATATTTAGTTGAGATTTGGAAAAAATGTACAGGGTGATGCAAAATTCAGCTTTGTAGTACAGAAAGTATAAATTGGTTTTCAAAATGTGAAGAAAGTGCATATATTAACGAATGCCCTGTATGTACTTCTGAATGGCACAGTAACATATTCCTCTTTTATCATTCCTTAACCACAGTATGGTGTGTCAAAGCCACTATATAATGGAATCGAATCTGTTTTATTTTGAAAAAACTAAAAAAGAGAAAAAAACCTTATAGGAGGAATTTTAACGTTTCTTCAAGGGCAAAGGACCTTAGCGCAACCGTACAAAATGGAGGGGTTTCCTCTTCAATTTTAGCTTTATTTCGTCAAAATATGTAAATAACTTTGGGAGATATGGCGAATAGTATGTAGTATATAGTAACAATGATTAACAATATAATATATATGTAGAATGACATATGCTATATTGTTGAATAGTTGCCTAACAACATATATATACCAAATAGGAGAGTTTTTTAAAAAAAATTGAAGAAATTAGTGGTTTAAGCCATACATTTTCCAGTTACAACGAGTGTCACGTGGTCTCATCAGCCGTGAGAGGGTTAATTATTTCTTCTAAAGCAACAGGTACTACGTTCATTTTTTAGTGCAGTTTGTAGTAATTTGTGCATTTATTTTCCGCTGATGATGTGTAGAACATTTAGTTAGCATATTTGGTTGAGATTTGGAAAAAATATACAGGGTGATGCCAAATTCAGCTTTGTAGTACAGAAAGTATAAATTGGTTTTCAAAATGTGAAGAAAGTGCATATATTAACGAATGCCCTGTATGTACTTCTGAATGGTACAGTAACATATTCCTCTTTTATCATTCGTTAACCACAGTATGGTGTGTCAAAGCCACATATAATGGAATCGAATCTGTTTTATTTTGAAAAAACTAAAAAAGAGAAACAAACGTTATAAGAGGAATTTTAACGTTTCTTCAAGGGCAAAGGACCCTTATCGCAAAAGGACAAAATGGAGGGGTTTCCTCTTCAATTTTAGCTTTATTTCGTCAAAATATGTAAATAACTTTGGGAGATATGGCGAATAGTATGTAGTATATAGTAACAATGATTAACAATATAATATATATGTAGAATGACATATGCTATATTGTTGAATAGTTGCCTAACAACATATATATACCAAATAGGAGAGTTTTTTAAAAAAATTGAAGAAATTAGTGGTTGAAGCCATACATTTTCCAGTTACAACGAGTGTCACGTGGTCTCATCAGCCGTGAGAGGGTTAACTATTTCTTCTAAAGCAACAGGTACTACGTTCATTTTTAATGCAGTTTGTAGTAATTTGTGCATTTATTTTCCCGTGATGATGTGTAGAACATTTAGTTAGCATATTTGGTTGAGACTTGAAAAAAATATACAGGGTGATGCAAAATTCAGCTTTGAAGTACAGAAAGTATAAATTGGTTTTCAAAA
Organism: Thermobia domestica; assembly: GCF_964235325.1. Lineage (NCBI taxonomy): Eukaryota > Metazoa > Arthropoda > Insecta > Zygentoma > Lepismatidae > Thermobia > Thermobia domestica. The sequence continues at coordinate 25,002 of NW_027656554.1, forward strand.
TGTGAAGAAAGTGCATATATTAACGAATGCCCTGTATGTACTTCTGAATGGTACAGTAACATATTCCTCTTTTATCATTCGTTAACCACAGTATGGTGTGTCAAAGCCACATATAATGGAATCGAATCTGTTTTATTTTGAAAAAACTAAAAAAGAGAAACAAACGTTATAAGAAAAGTTTTAACGTTTCTTCAAGGGCAAAGGACCCTTATCGCAAAAGGACAAAATGGAGGGTTTCCTCTTCAATTTTAGCTTTATTTCGTCAAAATATGTAAATAACTTTGGGAGATATGGCGAATAGTATGTAGTATACAGTAACAATGATTAACAATATAATATATATGTAGAATGACATATGCTATATTGTTGAATAGTTGCCTAACAACATATTTATACCAAATAGGAGAGTTTTTAAAAAAATTGAAGAAATTAGTGGTTGAAGCCATACATTTTCCAGTTACAACGAGTGTCACGTGGTCTCATCAGCCGTGAGAGGGTTAACTATTTCTTCTAAAGCAACAGGTACAACGTTCATTTTTTAGTGCAGTTTGTAGTAATTTGTGCATTTATTTTCCGCTGATGATGTGTAGAACTTTTAGTTAGCACATTTGGTTGAGATTTGGAAAAAATATACAGGGTGATGCAAAATTCAGCTTTGAAGTACAGAAAGTATAAATTGGTTTTCAAAATGTGAAGAAAGTGCATATATTAACGAATGTCCTGTATGTACTTCTGAATGGTACAGTAACATATTCCTCTTTTATCATTCGTTAACCACAGTATGGTGTGTCAAAGCCACATATAATGGAATCGAATCTGTTTTATTTTGAAAAAACTAAAAAAGAGAAACAAACGTTATAAGAGGAATTTTAACGTTTCTTCAAGGGCAAAGGACCCTTATCGCAAAAGGACAAAATGGAGGGGTTTCCTCTTCAATTTTAGCTTTATTTCGTCAAAATATGTAAATAACTTTGGGAGATATGGCGAATAGTATGTAGTATATAGTAACAATGGATAACAATATAATATATATGTAGAATGACATATGCTATATTGTTGAATAGTTGCCTAACCACATATATATACGAAATAGGAGAGTTTTTAAAAAAATTGAAGAAATTAGTGGTTGAAGCCATACATTTTCCAGTTACAACGAGTGTCACGTGGTCTCATCAGCCGTGAGAGGGTTAACTATTTCTTCTAAAGCAACAGGTACTACGTTCATTTTTTAGTGCAGTTTGTAGTAATTTGTGCATTTATTTTCTCGTGATGATGTGTAGAACATTTAGTAGCATATTTGGTTGAGATTTGGAAAAAATATACAGGGTGATGGCAAATTCAGCTTTGTAGTACAGAAAGTATAAATTGGTTTTCAAAATGTGAAGAAAGTGCATATATTAACGAATGTCCTGTATGTACTTCTGAATGGTACAGTAACATATTCCTCTTTTATCATTCGTTAACCACAGTATGGTGTGTCAAAACCACATATAATGGAATCGAATCTGTTTTAATTTGAAAAAACTAAAAAAGAGAAACAAACGTTATAAGAGGAATTTTAACGTTTCTTCAAGGGCAAAGGACCCTTATCGCAAAAGGACAAAATGGAGGGGTTTCCTCTTCAATTTTAGCTTTATTTCGTCAAAATATGTAAATAACTTTGGGAGATATGGCGAATAGTATGTAGTATATAGTAACAATGATTAACAATATAATATATATGTAGAATGACATATGCTATATTGTTGAATAGTTGCCTAACAACATATATATACCAAATAGGAGAGTTTTTAAAAAAATTGAAGAAATTAGTGGTTGAAGCCATACATTTTCCAGTTACAACGAGTGTCACGTGGTCTCATCAGCCGTGAGAGGGTTAACTATTTCTTCTAAAGCAACAGGTACTACGTTCATTTTTTAGTGCAGTTTGTAGTAATTTGTGCATTTATTTTCTCGTGATGATGTGTAGAACATTTAGTTAGCATATTTGGTTGAGATTTGGAAAAAATATACAGGGTGATGCCAAATTCAGCTTTGTAGTACAGAAAGTATAAATTGGTTTTCAAAATGTGAAGAAAGTGCATATATTAACGAATGTCCTGTATGTACTTCTGAATGGTACAATAACATATTCCTCTTTTATCATTCGTTAACCACAGTATGGTGTGTCAAAGCCACATATAATGGAAACGAATCTGTTTTATTTTGAAAAAACTAAAAAAGAGAAACAAACGTTATAAGAGGAATTTTAACGTTTCTTCAAGGGCAAAGGACCTTAGCGCAACCGTACAAAATGGAGGGGTTTCCTCTTCAATTTGAGCTTTATTTCGTCAAAATATGTAAATAACTTTGGGAGATATGGCGAATAGTATGTAGTATATAGTAACAATGGATAACAATATAATATATATGTAGAATGACATATACTATATTGTTGAATAGTTGCCTAACAACATATATATACCAAATAGGAGAGTTTTTAAAAAAATTGAGGAAATTAGTGGTTGAAGCCATACATTTTCCAGTTACAACGAGTGTCACGTGGTCTCATCAGCCGTGAGAGGGTTAACTATTTCTTCTAAAGCAACAGGTACTACGTTCATTTTTTAGTGCAGTTTGTAGTAATTTGTGCATTTATTTTTTCGTGATGATGTGTAGAACATTTAGTAGCATATTTGGTTGAGATTTGGAAAAAATATACAGGGTGATGGCAAATTCAGCTTTGTAGTACAGAAAGTATAAATTGGTTTTCAAAATGTGAAGAAAGTGCATATATTAACGAATGTCCTGTATGTACTTCTGAATGGTACAGTAACATATTCCTCTTTTATCATTCGTTAACCACAGTATGGTGTGTCAAAGCCACATATAATGGAATCGAATCTGTTTTATTTTGAAAAAACTAAAAAAGAGAAACAAACGTTATAAGAGGAATTTTAACGTTTCTTCAAGGGCAAAGGACCCTTATTGCAAAAGGACAAAATGGAGGGGTTTCCTCTTCAATTTTAGCTTTATTTCGTCAAAATATGTAAATAACTTTGGGAGATATGGCGAATAGTATGTAGTATATAGTAACAATGATTAACAATATAATATATATGTAGAATGACATATGCTATATTGTTGAATAGTTGCCTAACAACATATATATACCAAATAGGAGAGTTTTTAAAAAAATTGAAGAAATTAGTGGTTGAAGCCATACATTTTCCAGTTACAACGAGTGTCACGTGGTCTCATCAGCCGTGAGAGGGTTAACTATTTCTTCTAAAGCAACAGGTACAACGTTCATTTTTTAGTGCAGTTAGTAGTAATTTGTGCATTTATTTTCTCGTGATGATGTGTAGAACATTTAGTTAGCATATTTGGTTGAGATTTAAAAAAAAAAATATACAGGGTGATGCCAAATTCAGCTTTGTAGTACAGAAAGTATAAATTGGTTTTCAAAATGTGAAGAAAGTGCATATATTAACGAATGTCCTGTATGTACTTCTGAATGGTACAGTAACATATTCCTCTTTTATCATTCGTTAACCACAGTATGGTGTGTCAGAGCCACATATAATGGAATCGAATCTGTTTTATTTTGAAAAAACTAAAAAAGAGAAACAAACGTTATAAGAGGAATTTTAACGTTTCTTCAAGGGCAAAGGACCCTTATCGCAAAAGGACAAAATGGAGGGGTTTCCTCTTCAATTTTAGCTTTATTTCATCAAAATATGTAAATAACTTTGGGAGATATGGCGAATAGTATGTAGTATATAGTAACAATGATTAACAATATAATATATATGTAGAATGACATATGCTATATTGTTGAATAGTTGCCTAACAACATATATATACCAAATAGGAGAGTTTTTAAAAAAATTGAAGAAATTAGTGGTTGAAGCCATACATTTTCCAGTTACAACGAGTGTCACGTGGTCTCATCAGCCGTGAGAGGGTTAACTATTTCTTCTAAAGCAACAGGTACTACGTTCATTTTTTAGTGCAGTTTGTAGTAATTTGTGCATTTATTTTCTCGTGATGATGTGTAGAACATTTAGTTAGCATATTTGGTTGAGATTTGGAAAAAATATACAGGGTGATGCCAAATTCAGCTTTGTAGTACAGAAAGTATAAATTGGTTTTCAAAATGTGAAGAAAGTGCATATATTAACGAATGTCCTGTATGTACTTCTGAATGGTACAATAACATATTCCTCTTTTATCATTCGTTAACCACAGTATGGTGTGTCAAAGCCACATATAATGGAATCGAATCTGTTTTATTTTGAAAAAACTAAAAAAGAGAAACAAACGTTATATGAGGAATTTTAACGTTTCTTCAAGGGCAAAGGACCTTAGCGCAACCGTACAAAATGGAGGGGTTTCCTCTTCAATTTGAGCTTTATTTCGTCAAAATATGTAAATAACTTTGGGAGATATGGCGAATAGTATGTAGTATATAGTAACAATGGATAACAATATAATATATATGTAGAATGACATATACTATATTGTTGAATAGTTGCCTAACAACATATATATACCAAATAGGAGAGTTTTTAAAAAAATTGAGGAAATTAGTGGTTGAAGCCATACATTTTCCAGTTACAACGAGTGTCACGTGGTCTCATCAGCCGTGAGAGGGTTAACTATTTCTTCTAAAGCAACAGGTACTACGTTCATTTTTTAGTGCAGTTTGTAGTAATTTGTGCATTTATTTTTTCGTGATGATGTGTAGAACATTTAGTAGCATATTTGGTTGAGATTTGGAAAAAATATACAGGGTGATGGCAAATTCAGCTTTGTAGTACAGAAAGTATAAATTGGTTTTCAAAATGTGAAGAAAGTGCATATATTAACGAATGTCCTGTATGTACTTCTGAATGGTACAGTAACATATTCCTCTTTTATCATTCGTTAACCACAGTATGGTGTGTCAAAGCCACATATAATGGAATCGAATCTGTTTTATTTTGAAAAAACTAAAAAAGAGAAACAAACGTTATAAGAGGAATTTTAACGTTTCTTCAAGGGCAAAGGACCCTTATTGCAAAAGGACAAAATGGAGGGGTTTCCTCTTCAATTTTAGCTTTATTTCGTCAAAATATGTAAATAACTTTGGGAGATATGGCGAATAGTATGTAGTATATAGTAACAATGATTAACAATATAATATATATGTAGAATGACATATGCTATATTGTTGAATAGTTGCCTAACAACATATATATACCAAATAGGAGAGTTTTTAAAAAAATTGAAGAAATTAGTGGTTGAAGCCATACATTTTCCAGTTACAACGAGTGTCACGTGGTCTCATCAGCCGTGAGAGGGTTAACTATTTCTTCTAAAGCAACAGGTACAACGTTCATTTTTTAGTGCAGTTAGTAGTAATTTGTGCATTTATTTTCTCGTGATGATGTGTAGAACATTTAGTTAGCATATTTGGTTGAGATTTAAAAAAAAAAAATATACAGGGTGATGCCAAATTCAGCTTTGTAGTACAGAAAGTATAAATTGGTTTTCAAAATGTGAAGAAAGTGCATATATTAACGAATGTCCTGTATGTACTTCTGAATGGTACAGTAACATATTCCTCTTTTATCATTCGTTAACCACAGTATGGTGTGTCAGAGCCACATATAATGGAATCGAATCTGTTTTATTTTGAAAAAACTAAAAAAGAGAAACAAACGTTATAAGAGGAATTTTAACGTTTCTTCAAGGGCAAAGGACCCTTATCGCAAAAGGACAAAATGGAGGGGTTTCCTCTTCAATTTTAGCTTTATTTCATCAAAATATGTAAATAACTTTGGGAGATATGGCGAATAGTATGTAGTATATAGTAACAATGATTAACAATATAATATATATGTAGAATGACATATGCTATATTGTTGAATAGTTGCCTAACAACATATATATACCAAATAGGAGAGTTTTTAAAAAAATTGAAGAAATTAGTGGTTGAAGCCATACATTTTCCAGTTACAACGAGTGTCACGTGGTCTCATCAGCCGTGAGAGGGTTAATTATTTCTTCTAAAGCAACAGGTACTACGTTCATTTTTTAGTGCAGTTTGTAGTAATTTGTGCATTTATTTTCTCGTGATGATGTGTAGAACATTTAGTTAGCATATTTGGTTGAGATTTGGAAAAAATATACAGGATGATGCCAATTTCAGCTTTGTAGTACTGAAAGTATAAATTGGTTTTCAAAATGTGAAGAAAGTGCATATATTAACGAATGTCCTGTATGTACTTCTGAATGGCACAGTAACATATTCCTCTTTTATCATTCGTTAACCACAGTATGGTGTGTCAAAGCCACATATAATGGAATCGAATCTGTTTTATTTTGAAAAAAAAAACTAAAAAAGAGAAACAAACGTTATAAGAGGAATTTTAACGTTTCTTCAAAGGCAAAGGACCTTAGCGCAACCGTACAAAATGGAGGGGTTTCCTCTTCAATTTGAGCTTTATTTCGTCAAAATATGTAAATAACTTTGGGAGATATGGCGAATAGTATGTAGTATATAGTAACAATGGATAACAATATAATATATATGTAGAATGACATATGCTATATTGTTGAATAGTTGCCTAACCACATATATATACGAAATAGGAGAGTTTTTAAAAAAATTGAAGAAATTAGTGGTTGAAGCCATACATTTTCCAGTTACAACAAGTGTCACGTGGTCTCATCAGCCGTGAGAGGGTTAACTATTTCTTCTAAAGCAACAGGTACTACGTTCATTTTTTAGTGCAGTTTGTAGTAATTTGTGCATTTATTTTCTCGTGATGATGTGTAGAACTTTAGTAGCATATTTGGTTGAGATTTGGAAAAAATATACAGGGTGATGGCAAATTCAGCTTTGTAGTACAGAAAGTATAAATTGGTTTTCAAAATGTGAAGAAAGTGCATATATTAACGAATGTCCTGTATGTACTTCTGAATGGTACAGTAACATATTCCTCTTTTATCATTCGTTAACCACAGTATGGTGTGTCAAAACCACATATAATGGAATCGAATCTGTTTTAATTTGAAAAAACTAAAAAAGAGAAACAAACGTTATAAGAGGAATTTTAACGTTTCTTCAAGGGCAAAGGACCCTTATCGCAAAAGGACAAAATGGAGGGGTTTCCTCTTCAATTTTAGCTTTATTTCGTCAAAATATGTAAATAACTTTGGGAGATATGGCGAATAGTATGTAGTATATAGTAACAATGGATAACAATATAATATATATGTAGAATGACATATGCTATATTGTTGAATAGTTGCCTAACCACATATATATACGAAATAGGAGAGTTTTTAAAAAAATTGAAGAAATTAGTGGTTGAAGCCATACATTTTCCAGTTACAACGAGTGTCACGTGGTCTCATCAGCCGTGAGAGGGTTAACTATTTCTTCTAAAGCAACAGGTACTACGTTCATTTTTTAGTGCAGTTTGTAGTAATTTGTGCATTTATTTTCTCGTGATGATGTGTAGAACTTTAGTAGCATATTTGGTTGAGATTTGGAAAAAATATACAGGGTGATGGCAAATTCAGCTTTGTAGTACAGAAAGTATAAATTGGTTTTCAAAATGTGAAGAAAGTGCATATATTAACGAATGTCCTGTATGTACTTCTGAATGGTACAGTAACATATTCCTCTTTTATCATTCGTTAACCACAGTATGGTGTGTCAAAACCACATATAATGGAATCGAATCTGTTTTAATTTGAAAAAACTAAAAAAGAGAAACAAACGTTATAAGAGGAATTTTAACGTTTCTTCAAGGGCAAAGGACCCTTATCGCAAAAGGACAAAATGGAGGGGTTTCCTCTTCAATTTTAGCTTTATTTCGTCAAAATATGTAAATAACTTTGGGAGATATGGCGAATAGTATGTAGTATATAGTAACAATGATTAACAATATAATATATATGTAGAATGACATATGCTATATTGTTGAATAGTTGCCTAACAACATATATATACCAAATAGGAGAGTTTTTAAAAAAATTGAAGAAATTAGTGGTTGAAGCCATACATTTTCCAGTTACAACGAGTGTCACGTGGTCTCATCAGCCGTGAGAGGGTTAACTATTTCTTCTAAAGCAACAGGTACTACGTTCATTTTTTAGTGCAGTTTGTAGTAATTTGTGCATTTATTTTCTCGTGATGATGTGTAGAACATTTAGTTAGCATATTTGGTTGAGATTTGGAAAAAATATACAGGGTGATGCCAAATTCAGCTTTGTAGTACAGAAAGTATAAATTGGTTTTCAAAATGTGAAGAAAGTGCATATATTAACGAATGTCCTGTATGTACTTCTGAATGGTACAGTAACATATTCCTCTTTTATCATTCGTTAACCACAGTATGGTGTGTCAAAGCCACATATAATGGAATCGAATCTGTTTTATTTTGAAACAACTAAAAAAGAGAAACAAACGTTATAAGAGGAATTTTAACGTTTCTTGAAGGGCAAAGGACATTTATCGCAACCGTACAAAATGGATAGGTTTGCTCTTCAATTTGAGCTTTATTTCGTCAAAATATGTAAATAACTTTGGGAGATATGGCGAATAGTATGTAGTATATAGTAACAATGGATAACAATATAATATATATGTAGCATGACAAATGCTATATTGTTGAATAGTTGCCTAACAACATATATATACCAAATAGGAGAGTTTTTAAAAAAATTGAAGAAATTAGTGGTTGAAGCCATACATTTTCCAGTTACAACGAGTGTCACGTGGTCTCATCAGCCGTGAGAGGGTTAACTATTTCTTCTAAAGCAACAGGTACTACGTTCATTTTTTAGTGCAGTTTGTAGTAATTTGTGCATTTATTTTCTCGTGATGATGTGTAGAACATTTAGTTAGCATATTTGGTTGAGATTTGGAAAAAATATACAGGGTGATGCCAAATTCAGCTTTGTAGTACAGAAAGTATAAATTGGTTTTCAAAATGTGAAGAAAGTGCATATATTAACGAATGTCCTGTATGTACTTCTGAATGGTACAATAACATATTCCTCTTTTATCATTCGTTAACCACATTATGGTGTGTCAAAGCCACATATAATGGAATCGAATCTGTTTTATTTTGAAAAAACTAAAAAAGAGAAACAAACGTTATAAGAGGAATTTTAACGTTTCTTCAAGGGCAAAGGACCTTAGCGCAACCGTACAAAATGGAGGGGTTTCCTCTTCAATTTGAGCTTTATTTCGTCAAAATATGTAAATAACTTTGGGAGATATGGCGAATAGTATGTAGTATATAGTAACAATGGATAACAATATAATATATATGTAGAATGACATATACTATATTGTTGAATAGTTGCCTAACAACATATATATACCAAATAGGAGAGTTTTTAAAAAAATTGAGGAAATTAGTGGTTGAAGCCATACATTTTCCAGTTACAACGAGTGTCACGTGGTCTCATCAGCCGTGAGAGGGTTAACTATTTCTTCTAAAGCAACAGGTACTACGTTCATTTTTTAGTGCAGTTTGTAGTAATTTGTGCATTTATTTTTTCGTGATGATGTGTAGAACATTTAGTAGCATATTTGGTTGAGATTTGGAAAAAATATACAGGGTGATGGCAAATTCAGCTTTGTAGTACAGAAAGTATAAATTGGTTTTCAAAATGTGAAGAAAGTGCATATATTAACGAATGTCCTGTATGTACTTCTGAATGGTACAGTAACATATTCCTCTTTTATCATTCGTTAACCACAGTATGGTGTGTCAAAGCCACATATAATGGAATCGAATCTGTTTTATTTTGAAAAAACTAAAAAAGAGAAACAAACGTTATAAGAGGAATTTTAACGTTTCTTCAAGGGCAAAGGACCCTTATTGCAAAAGGACAAAATGGAGGGGTTTCCTCTTCAATTTTAGCTTTATTTCGTCAAAATATGTAAATAACTTTGGGAGATATGGCGAATAGTATGTAGTATATAGTAACAATGATTAACAATATAATATATATGTAGAATGACATATGCTATATTGTTGAATAGTTGCCTAACAACATATATATACCAAATAGGAGAGTTTTTAAAAAAATTGAAGAAATTAGTGGTTGAAGCCATACATTTTCCAGTTACAACGAGTGTCACGTGGTCTCATCAGCCGTGAGAGGGTTAACTATTTCTTCTAAAGCAACAGGTACAACGTTCATTTTTTAGTGCTGTTTGTAGTAATTTGTGCATTTATTTTCTCGTGATGATGTGTAGAACATTTAGTTAGCATATTTGGTTGAGATTTAAAAAAAAAAATATACAGGGTGATGCCAAATTCAGCTTTGTAGTACAGAAAGTATAAATTGGTTTTCAAAATGTGAAGAAAGTGCATATATTAACGAATGTCCTGTATGTACTTCTGAATGGTACAGTAACATATTCCTCTTTTATCATTCGTTAACCACAGTATGGTGTGTCAGAGCCACATATAATGGAATCGAATCTGTTTTATTTTGAAAAAACTAAAAAAGAGAAACAAACGTTATAAGAGGAATTTTAACGTTTCTTCAAGGGCAAAGGACCCTTATCGCAAAAGGACAAAATGGAGGGGTTTCCTCTTCAATTTTAGCTTTATTTCATCAAAATATGTAAATAACTTTGGGAGATATGGCGAATAGTATGTAGTATATAGTAACAATGATTAACAATATAATATATATGTAGAATGACATATGCTATATTGTTGAATAGTTGCCTAACAACATATATATACCAAATAGGAGAGTTTTTAAAAAAATTGAAGAAATTAGTGGTTGAAGCCATACATTTTCCAGTTACAACGAGTGTCACGTGGTCTCATCAGCCGTGAGAGGGTTAATTATTTCTTCTAAAGCAACAGGTACTACGTTCATTTTTTAGTGCAGTTTGTAGTAATTTGTGCATTTATTTTCCGCTGATGATGTGTAGAACATTTAGTTAGCATATTTGGTTGAGATTTGGAAAAAATATACAGGATGATGCCAATTTCAGCTTTGTAGTACTGAAAGTATAAATTGGTTTTCAAAATGTGAAGAAAGTGCATATATTAACGAATGTCCTGTATGTACTTCTGAATGGCACAGTAACATATTCCTCTTTTATCATTCGTTAACCACAGTATGGTGTGTCAAAGCCACATATAATGGAATCGAATCTGTTTTATTTTGAAAAAAAAAACTAAAAAAGAGAAACAAACGTTATAAGAGGAATTTTAACGTTTCTTCAAAGGCAAAGGACCTTAGCGCAACCGTACAAAATGGAGGGGTTTCCTCTTCAATTTGAGCTTTATTTCGTCAAAATATGTAAATAACTTTGGGAGATATGGCGAATAGTATGTAGTATATAGTAACAATGGATAACAATATAATATATATGTAGCATGACAAATGCTATATTGTTGAATAGTTGCCTAACAACATATATATACCAAATAGGAGAGTTTTTAAAAAAATTGAAGAAATTAGTGGTTGAAGCCATACATTTTCCAGTTACAACGAGTGTCACGTGGTCTCATCAGCCGTGAGAGGGTTAACTATTTCTTCTAAAGCAACAGGTACTACGTTCATTTTTTAGTGCAGTTTGTAGTAATTTGTGCATTTATTTTCTCGTGATGATGTGTAGAACATTTAGTAGCATATTTGGTTGAGATTTGGAAAAAATATACAGGGTGATGGCAAATTCAGCTTTGTAGTACAGAAAGTATAAATTGGTTTTCAAAATGTGAAGAAAGTGCATATATTAACGAATGTCCTGTATGTACTTCTGAATGGTACAATAACATATTCCTCTTTTATCATTCGTTAACCACAGTATGGTGTGTTAAAGCCACATATAATGGAATCGAATCTGTTTTATTTTGAAAAAACTAAAAAAGAGAAACAAAGGTTATAAGAGGAATTTTAACGTTTCTTCAAGGGCAAAGGACCCTTATTGCAAAAGGACAAAATGGAGGGGTTTCCTCTTCAATTTTAGCTTTATTTCGTCAAAATATGTAAATAACTTTGGGAGATATGGCGAATAGTATGTAGTATATAGTAACAATGGATAACAATATAATATATATGTAGAATGACATATGCTATATTGTTGAATAGTTGCCTAACAACATATATATACCAAATAGGAGAGTTTTTAAAAAAATTGAAGAAATTAGTGGTTGAAGCCATACATTTTCCAGTTACAACGAGTGTCACGTGGTCTCATCAGCCGTGAGAGGGTTAACTATTTCTTCTAAAGCAACAGGTACTACGTTCATTTTTTAGTGCAGTTTGTAGTAATTTGTGCATTTATTTTCTCGTGATGATGTGTAGAACATTTAGTTAGCATATTTGGTTGAGATTTGGAAAAAATATACAGGGTGATGCCAAATTCAGCTTTGTAGTACAGAAAGTATAAATTGGTTTTCAAAATGTGAAGAAAGTGCATATATTAACGAATGTCCTGTATGTACTTCTGAATGGTACAATAACATATTCCTCTTTTATCATTCGTTAACCACAGTACGGTGTGTTAAAGCCACATATAATGGAATCGAATCTGTTTTATTTTGAAAAAACTAAAAAAGAGAAACAAAGGTTATAAGAGGAATTTTAACGTTTCTTCAAGGGCAAAGGACCCTTATTGCAAAAGGACAAAATGGAGGGGTTTCCTCTTCAATTTTAGCTTTATTTCGTCAAAATATGTAAATAACTTTGGGAGATATGGCGAATAGTATGTAGTATATAGTAACAATGATTAACAATATAATATATATGTAGAATGACATATGCTATATTGTTGAATAGTTGCCTAACAACATATATATACCAAATAGGAGAGTTTTTAAAAAAATTGAAGAAATTAGTGGTTGAAGCCATACATTTTCCAGTTACAACGAGTGTCACGTGGTCTCATCAGCCGTGAGAGGGTTAACTATTTCTTCTAAAGCAACAGGTACTACGTTCATTTTTTAGTGCAGTTTGTAGTAATTTGTGCATTTATTTTCTCGTGATGATGTGTAGAACATTTAGTTAGCATATTTGGTTGAGATTTGGAAAAAATATACAGGGTGATGCCAAATTCAGCTTTGTAGTACAGAAAGTATAAATTGGTTTTCAAAATGTGAAGAAAGTGCATATATTAACGAATGTCCTGTATGTACTTCTGAATGGTACAGTAACATATTCCTCTTTTATCATTCGTTAACCACAGTATGGTGTGTCAAAGCCACATATAATGGAATCGAATCTGTTTTATTTTGAAAAAACTAAAAAAGAGAAACAAACGTTATAAGAGGAATTTTAACGTTTCTTCAAGGGCAAAGGACCCTTATCGCAAAAGGACAAAATGGAGGGGTTTCCTCTTCAATTTGAGCTTTATTTCTTCAAAATATGTAAATAACTTTGGGAGATATGGCGAATAGTATGTAGTATATAGTAACAATGGATAACAATATAATATATATGTAGAATGACATATGCTATATTGTTGAATAGTTGCCTAACAACATATATATACCAAATAGGAGAGTTTTTAAAAAAATTGAAGAAATTAGTGGTTGAAGCCATACATTTTCCAGTTACAACGAGTGTCACGTGGTCTCATCAGCCGTGAGAGGGTTAACTATTTCTTCTAAAGCAACAGGTACTACGTTCATTTTTTAGTGCAGTTTGTAGTAATTTGTGCATTTATTTTCTCGTGATGATGTGTAGAACATTTAGTTAGCATATTTGGTTGAGATTTGGAAAAAATATACAGGGTGATGCCAAATTCAGCTTTGTAGTACAGAAAGTATAAATTGGTTTTCAAAATGTGAAGAAAGTGCATATATTAACGAATGTCCTGTATGTACTTCTGAATGGTACAATAACATATTCCTCTTTTATCATTCGTTAACCACAGTATGGTGTGTCAAAGCCACATATAATGGAATCGAATCTGTTTTATTTTGAAAAAACTAAAAAAGAGAAACAAACGTTATAAAAGGAATTTTAACGTTTCTTCAAGGGCAAAGGACCCTTATCGCAAAAGGACAAAATGGAGGGGTTTCCTCTTCAATTTTAGCTTTATTTCGTCAAAATATGTAAATAACTTTGGGAGATATGGCGAATAGTATGTAGTATATAGTAACAATGATTAACAATATAATATATATGTAGAATGACATATGCTATATTGTTGAATAGTTGCCTAACAACATATATATACCAAATAGGAGAGTTTTTAAAAAAAATTGAAGAAATTAGTGGTTGAAGCCATACATTTTCCAGTTACAACGAGTGTCACGTGGTCTCATCAGCCGTGAGAGGGTTAACTATTTCTTCTAAAGCAACAGGTACTACGTTCATTTTTTAGTGCAGTTTGTAGTAATTTGTGCATTTATTTTCTCGTGATGATGTGTAGAACATTTAGTTAGCATATTTGGTTGAGATTTGGAAAAAATATACAGGGTGATGCCAAATTCAGCTTTGTAGTACAGAAAGTATAAATTGGTTTTCAAAATGTGAAGAAAGTGCATATATTAACGAATGTCCTGTATGTACTTCTGAATGGTACAATAACATATTCCTCTTTTATCATTCGTTAACCACAGTATGGTGTGTCAAAGCCACATATAATGGAATCGAATCTGTTTTATTTTGAAAAAACTAAAAAAGAGAAACAAACGTTATAAGAGGAATTTTAACGTTTCTTCAAGGGCAAAGGACCTTAGCGCAACCGTACAAAATGGAGGGGTTTCCTCTTCAATTTTAGCTTTATTTCGTCAAAATATGTAAATAACTTTGGGAGATATGGCGAATAGTATGTAGTATATAGTAACAATGATTAACAATATAATATATATGTAGAATGACATATGCTATATTGTTGAATAGTTGCCTAACAACATATATATACCAAATAGGAGAGTTTTTAAAAAAATTGAAGAAATTAGTGGTTGAAGCCATACATTTTCCAGTTACAACGAGTGTCACGTGGTCTCATCAGCCGTGAGAGGGTTAACTATTTCTTCTAAAGCAACAGGTACTACGTTCATTTTTTAGTGCAGTTTGTAGTAATTTGTGCATTTATTTTCTCGTGATGATGTGTAGAACATTTAGTTAGCATATTTGGTTGAGATTTGGAAAAAATATACAGGGTGATGCCAAATTCAGCTTTGTAGTACAGAAAGTATAAATTGGTTTTCAAAATGTGAAGAAAGTGCATATATTAACGAATGTCCTGTATGTACTTCTGAATGGTACAGTAACATATTCCTCTTTTATCATTCGTTAACCACAGTATGGTGTGTCAAAGCCACATATAATGGAATCGAATCTGTTTTATTTTGAAACAACTAAAAAAGAGAAACAAACGTTATAAGAGGAATTTTAACGTTTCTTGAAGGGCAAAGGACATTTATCGCAACCGTACAAAATGGATAGGTTTGCTCTTCAATTTGAGCTTTATTTCGTCAAAATATGTAAATAACTTTGGGAGATATGGCGAATAGTATGTAGTATATAGTAACAATGGATAACAATATAATATATATGTAGCATGACAAATGCTATATTGTTGAATAGTTGCCTAACAACATATATATACCAAATAGGAGAGTTTTTAAAAAATTGAAGAAATTAGTGGTTGAAGCCATACATTTTCCAGTTACAACGAGTGTCACGTGGTCTCATCAGCCGTGAGAGGGTTAACTATTTCTTCTAAAGCAACAGGTACTACGTTCATTTTTTAGTGCAGTTTGTAGTAATTTGTGCATTTATTTTCTCGTGATGATGTGTAGAACATTTAGTTAGCATATTTGGTTGAGATTTGGAAAAAATATACAGGGTGATGCCAAATTCAGCTTTGTAGTACAGAAAGTATAAATTGGTTTTCAAAATGTGAAGAAAGTGCATATATTAACGAATGTCCTGTATGTACTTCTGAATGGTACAATAACATATTCCTCTTTTATCATTCGTTAACCACAGTATGGTGTGTCAAAGCCACATATAATGGAATCGAATCTGTTTTATTTTGAAAAAACTAAAAAAGAGAAACAAACGTTATAAGAGGAATTTTAACGTTTCTTCAAGGGCAAAGGACCTTAGCGCAACCGTACAAAATGGAGGGGTTTCCTCTTCAATTTGAGCTTTATTTCGTCAAAATATGTAAATAACTTTGGGAGATATGGCGAATAGTATGTAGTATATAGTAACAATGGATAACAATATAATATATATGTAGAATGACATATACTATATTGTTGAATAGTTGCCTAACAACATATATATACCAAATAGGAGAGTTTTTAAAAAAATTGAGGAAATTAGTGGTTGAAGCCATACATTTTCCAGTTACAACGAGTGTCACGTGGTCTCATCAGCCGTGAGAGGGTTAACTATTTCTTCTAAAGCAACAGGTACTACGTTCATTTTTTAGTGCAGTTTGTAGTAATTTGTGCATTTATTTTTTCGTGATGATGTGTAGAACATTTAGTAGCATATTTGGTTGAGATTTGGAAAAAATATACAGGGTGATGGCAAATTCAGCTTTGTAGTACAGAAAGTATAAATTGGTTTTCAAAATGTGAAGAAAGTGCATATATTAACGAATGTCCTGTATGTACTTCTGAATGGTACAGTAACATATTCCTCTTTTATCATTCGTTAACCACAGTATGGTGTGTCAAAGCCACATATAATGGAATCGAATCTGTTTTATTTTGAAAAAACTAAAAAAGAGAAACAAACGTTATAAGAGGAATTTTAACGTTTCTTCAAGGGCAAAGGACCCTTATTGCAAAAGGACAAAATGGAGGGGTTTCCTCTTCAATTTTAGCTTTATTTCGTCAAAATATGTAAATAACTTTGGGAGATATGGCGAATAGTATGTAGTATATAGTAACAATGATTAACAATATAATATATATGTAGAATGACATATGCTATATTGTTGAATAGTTGCCTAACAACATATATATACCAAATAGGAGAGTTTTTAAAAAAATTGAAGAAATTAGTGGTTGAAGCCATACATTTTCCAGTTACAACGAGTGTCACGTGGTCTCATCAGCCGTGAGAGGGTTAACTATTTCTTCTAAAGCAACAGGTACAACGTTCATTTTTTAGTGCAGTTAGTAGTAATTTGTGATTTATTTTCTCGTGATGATGTGTAGAACATTTAGTTAGCATATTTGGTTGAGATTTGGAAAAAATATACAGGGTGATGCCAAATTCAGCTTTGTAGTACAGAAAGTATAAATTGGTTTTCAAAATGTGAAGAAAGTGCATATATTAACGAATGTCCTGTATGTACTTCTGAATGGTACAGTAACATATTCCTCTTTTATCATTCGTTAACCACAGTATGGTGTGTCAGAGCCACATATAATGGAATCGAATCTGTTTTATTTTGAAAAAACTAAAAAAGAGAAACAAACGTTATAAGAGGAATTTTAACGTTTCTTCAAGGGCAAAGGACCCTTATCGCAAAAGGACAAAATGGAGGGGTTTCCTCTTCAATTTTAGCTTTATTTCATCAAAATATGTAAATAACTTTGGGAGATATGGCGAATTGTATGTAGTATATAGTAACAATGATTAACAATATAATATATATGTAGAATGACATATGCTATATTGTTGAATAGTTGCCTAACAACATATATATACCAAATAGGAGAGTTTTTAAAAAAATTGAAGAAATTAGTGGTTGAAGCCATACATTTTCCAGTTACAACGAGTGTCACGTGGTCTCATCAGCCGTGAGAGGGTTAATTATTTCTTCTAAAGCAACAGGTACTACGTTCATTTTTTAGTGCAGTTTGTAGTAATTTGTGCATTTATTTTCCGCTGATGATGTGTAGAACATTTAGTTAGCATATTTGGTTGAGATTTGGAAAAAATATACAGGATGATGCCAATTTCAGCTTTGTAGTACAGAAAGTATAAATTGGTTTTCAAAATGTGAAGAAAGTGCATATATTAACGAATGTCCTGTATGTACTTCTGAATGGCACAGTAACATATTCCTCTTTTATCATTCGTTAACCACAGTATGGTGTGTCAAAGCCACATATAATGGAATCGAATCTGTTTTATTTTGAAAAAAAAAAACTAAAAAAGAGAAACAAACGTTATTAGAGGAATTTTAACGTTTCTTCAAAGGCAAAGGACCTTAGCGCAACCGTACAAAATGGAGGGGTTTCCTCTTCAATTTGAGCTTTATTTCGTCAAAATATGTAAATAACTTTGGGAGATATGGCGAATAGTATGTAGTATATAGTAACAATGATTAACAATATAATATATATGTAGAATGACATATGCTATATTGTTGAATAGTTGCCTAACAACATATATATACCAAATAGGAGAGTTTTTAAAAAAAATTGAAGAAATTAGTGGTTGAAGCCATACATTTTCCAGTTACAACGAGTGTCACGTGGTCTCATCAGCCGTGAGAGGGTTAACTATTTCTTCTAAAGCAACAGGTACTACGTTCATTTTTTAGTGCAGTTTGTAGTAATTTGTGCATTTATTTTCTCGTGATGATGTGTAGAACATTTAGTTAGCATATTTGGTTGAGATTTGGAAAAAATATACAGGGTGATGCCAAATTCAGCTTTGTAGTACAGAAAGTATAAATTGGTTTTCAAAATGTGAAGAAAGTGCATATATTAACGAATGTCCTGTATGTACTTCTGAATGGTACAATAACATATTCCTCTTTTATCATTCGTTAACCACAGTATGGTGTGTCAAAGCCACATATAATGGAATCGAATCTGTTTTATTTTGAAAAAACTAAAAAAGAGAAACAAACGTTATAAGAGGAATTTTAACGTTTCTTCAAGGGCAAAGGACCTTAGCGCAACCGTACAAAATGGAGGGGTTTCCTCTTCAATTTTAGCTTTATTTCGTCAAAATATGTAAATAACTTTGGGAGATATGGCGAATAGTATGTAGTATATAGTAACAATGATTAACAATATAATATATATGTAGAATGACATATGCTATATTGTTGAATAGTTGCCTAACAACATATATATACCAAATAGGAGAGTTTTTAAAAAAATTGAAGAAATTAGTGGTTGAAGCCATACATTTTCCAGTTACAACGAGTGTCACGTGGTCTCATCAGCCGTGAGAGGGTTAACTATTTCTTCTAAAGCAACAGGTACTACGTTCATTTTTTAGTGCAGTTTGTAGTAATTTGTGCATTTATTTTCTCGTGATGATGTGTAGAACATTTAGTTAGCATATTTGGTTGAGATTTGGAAAAAATATACAGGGTGATGCCAAATTCAGCTTTGTAGTACAGAAAGTATAAATTGGTTTTCAAAATGTGAAGAAAGTGCATATATTAACGAATGTCCTGTATGTACTTCTGAATGGTACAGTAACATATTCCTCTTTTATCATTCGTTAACCACAGTATGGTGTGTCAAAGCCACATATAATGGAATCGAATCTGTTTTATTTTGAAACAACTAAAAAAGAGAAACAAACGTTATAAGAGGAATTTTAACGTTTCTTGAAGGGCAAAGGACATTTATCGCAACCGTACAAAATGGATAGGTTTGCTCTTCAATTTGAGCTTTATTTCGTCAAAATATGTAAATAACTTTGGGAGATATGGCGAATAGTATGTAGTATATAGTAACAATGGATAACAATATAATATATATGTAGCATGACAAATGCTATATTGTTGAATAGTTGCCTAACAACATATATATACCAAATAGGAGAGTTTTTAAAAAAATTGAAGAAATTAGTGGTTGAAGCCATACATTTTCCAGTTACAACGAGTGTCACGTGGTCTCATCAGCCGTGAGAGGGTTAACTATTTCTTCTAAAGCAACAGGTACTACGTTCATTTTTTAGTGCAGTTTGTAGTAATTTGTGCATTTATTTTCTCGTGATGATGTGTAGAACATTTAGTTAGCATATTTGGTTGAGATTTGGAAAAAATATACAGGGTGATGCCAAATTCAGCTTTGTAGTACAGAAAGTATAAATTGGTTTTCAAAATGTGAAGAAAGTGCATATATTAACGAATGTCCTGTATGTACTTCTGAATGGTACAATAACATATTCCTCTTTTATCATTCGTTAACCACAGTATGGTGTGTCAAAGCCACATATAATGGAATCGAATCTGTTTTATTTTGAAAAAACTAAAAAAGAGAAACAAACGTTATAAGAGGAATTTTAACGTTTCTTCAAGGGCAAAGGACCTTAGCGCAACCGTACAAAATGGAGGGGTTTCCTCTTCAATTTGAGCTTTATTTCGTCAAAATATGTAAATAACTTTGGGAGATATGGCGAATAGTATGTAGTATATAGTAACAATGGATAACAATATAATATATATGTAGAATGACATATACTATATTGTTGAATAGTTGCCTAACAACATATATATACCAAATAGGAGAGTTTTTAAAAAAATTGAGGAAATTAGTGGTTGAAGCCATACATTTTCCAGTTACAACGAGTGTCACGTGGTCTCATCAGCCGTGAGAGGGTTAACTATTTCTTCTAAAGCAACAGGTACTACGTTCATTTTTTAGTGCAGTTTGTAGTAATTTGTGCATTTATTTTTTCGTGATGATGTGTAGAACATTTAGTAGCATATTTGGTTGAGATTTGGAAAAAATATACAGGGTGATGGCAAATTCAGCTTTGTAGTACAGAAAGTATAAATTGGTTTTCAAAATGTGAAGAAAGTGCATATATTAACGAATGTCCTGTATGTACTTCTGAATGGTACAGTAACATATTCCTCTTTTATCATTCGTTAACCACAGTATGGTGTGTCAAAGCCACATATAATGGAATCGAATCTGTTTTATTTTGAAAAAACTAAAAAAGAGAAACAAACGTTATAAGAGGAATTTTAACGTTTCTTCAAGGGCAAAGGACCCTTATTGCAAAAGGACAAAATGGAGGGGTTTCCTCTTCAATTTTAGCTTTATTTCGTCAAAATATGTAAATAACTTTGGGAGATATGGCGAATAGTATGTAGTATATAGTAACAATGATTAACAATATAATATATATGTAGAATGACATATGCTATATTGTTGAATAGTTGCCTAACAACATATATATACCAAATAGGAGAGTTTTTAAAAAAATTGAAGAAATTAGTGGTTGAAGCCATACATTTTCCAGTTACAACGAGTGTCACGTGGTCTCATCAGCCGTGAGAGGGTTAACTATTTCTTCTAAAGCAACAGGTACAACGTTCATTTTTTAGTGCAGTTAGTAGTAATTTGTGATTTATTTTCTCGTGATGATGTGTAGAACATTTAGTTAGCATATTTGGTTGAGATTTGGAAAAAATATACAGGGTGATGCCAAATTCAGCTTTGTAGTACAGAAAGTATAAATTGGTTTTCAAAATGTGAAGAAAGTGCATATATTAACGAATGTCCTGTATGTACTTCTGAATGGTACAGTAACATATTCCTCTTTTATCATTCGTTAACCACAGTATGGTGTGTCAGAGCCACATATAATGGAATCGAATCTGTTTTATTTTGAAAAAACTAAAAAAGAGAAACAAACGTTATAAGAGGAATTTTAACGTTTCTTCAAGGGCAAAGGACCCTTATCGCAAAAGGACAAAATGGAGGGGTTTCCTCTTCAATTTTAGCTTTATTTCATCAAAATATGTAAATAACTTTGGGAGATATGGCGAATTGTATGTAGTATATAGTAACAATGATTAACAATATAATATATATGTAGAATGACATATGCTATATTGTTGAATAGTTGCCTAACAACATATATATACCAAATAGGAGAGTTTTTAAAAAAATTGAAGAAATTAGTGGTTGAAGCCATACATTTTCCAGTTACAACGAGTGTCACGTGGTCTCATCAGCCGTGAGAGGGTTAATTATTTCTTCTAAAGCAACAGGTACTACGTTCATTTTTTAGTGCAGTTTGTAGTAATTTGTGCATTTATTTTCCGCTGATGATGTGTAGAACATTTAGTTAGCATATTTGGTTGAGATTTGGAAAAAATATACAGGATGATGCCAATTTCAGCTTTGTAGTACAGAAAGTATAAATTGGTTTTCAAAATGTGAAGAAAGTGCATATATTAACGAATGTCCTGTATGTACTTCTGAATGGCACAGTAACATATTCCTCTTTTATCATTCGTTAACCACAGTATGGTGTGTCAAAGCCACATATAATGGAATCGAATCTGTTTTATTTTGAAAAAAAAAAAACTAAAAAAGAGAAACAAACGTTATTAGAGGAATTTTAACGTTTCTTCAAAGGCAAAGGACCTTAGCGCAACCGTACAAAATGGAGGGGTTTCCTCTTCAATTTGAGCTTTATTTCGTCAAAATATGTAAATAACTTTGGGAGATATGGCGAATAGTATGTAGTATATAGTAACAATGATTAACAATATAATATATATGTAGAATGACATATGCTATATTGTTGAATAGTTGCCTAACAACATATATATACCAAATAGGAGAGTTTTTAAAAAAAATTGAAGAAATTAGTGGTTGAAGCCATACATTTTCCAGTTACAACGAGTGTCACGTGGTCTCATCAGCCGTGAGAGGGTTAACTATTTCTTCTAAAGCAACAGGTACTACGTTCATTTTTTAGTGCAGTTTGTAGTAATTTGTGCATTTATTTTCTCGTGATGATGTGTAGAACATTTAGTTAGCATATTTGGTTGAGATTTGGAAAAAATATACAGGGTGATGCCAAATTCAGCTTTGTAGTACAGAAAGTATAAATTGGTTTTCAAAATGTGAAGAAAGTGCATATATTAACGAATGTCCTGTATGTACTTCTGAATGGTACAATAACATATTCCTCTTTTATCATTCGTTAACCACAGTATGGTGTGTCAAAGCCACATATAATGGAATCGAATCTGTTTTATTTTGAAAAAACTAAAAAAGAGAAACAAACGTTATAAGAGGAATTTTAACGTTTCTTCAAGGGCAAAGGACCTTAGCGCAACCGTACAAAATGGAGGGGTTTCCTCTTCAATTTTAGCTTTATTTCGTCAAAATATGTAAATAACTTTGGGAGATATGGCGAATAGTATGTAGTATATAGTAACAATGATTAACAATATAATATATATGTAGAATGACATATGCTATATTGTTGAATAGTTGCCTAACAACATATATATACCAAATAGGAGAGTTTTTAAAAAATTGAAGAAATTAGTGGTTGAAGCCATACATTTTCCAGTTACAACGAGTGTCACGTGGTCTCATCAGCCGTGAGAGGGTTAACTATTTCTTCTAAAGCAACAGGTACTACGTTCATTTTTTAGTGCAGTTTGTAGTAATTTGTGCATTTATTTTCTCGTGATGATGTGTAGAACATTTAGTTAGCATATTTGGTTGAGATTTGGAAAAAATATACAGGGTGATGCCAAATTCAGCTTTGTAGTACAGAAAGTATAAATTGGTTTTCAAAATGTGAAGAAAGTGCATATATTAACGAATGTCCTGTATGTACTTCTGAATGGTACAGTAACATATTCCTCTTTTATCATTCGTTAACCACAGTATGGTGTGTCAAAGCCACATATAATGGAATCGAATCTGTTTTATTTTGAAACAACTAAAAAAGAGAAACAAACGTTATAAGAGGAATTTTAACGTTTCTTGAAGGGCAAAGGACATTTATCGCAACCGTACAAAATGGATAGGTTTGCTCTTCAATTTGAGCTTTATTTCGTCAAAATATGTAAATAACTTTGGGAGATATGGCGAATAGTATGTAGTATATAGTAACAATGGATAACAATATAATATATATGTAGCATGACAAATGCTATATTGTTGAATAGTTGCCTAACAACATATATATACCAAATAGGAGAGTTTTTAAAAAAATTGAAGAAATTAGTGGTTGAAGCCATACATTTTCCAGTTACAACGAGTGTCACGTGGTCTCATCAGCCGTGAGAGGGTTAACTATTTCTTCTAAAGCAACAGGTACTACGTTCATTTTTTAGTGCAGTTTGTAGTAATTTGTGCATTTATTTTCTCGTGATGATGTGTAGAACATTTAGTTAGCATATTTGGTTGAGATTTGGAAAAAATATACAGGGTGATGCCAAATTCAGCTTTGTAGTACAGAAAGTATAAATTGGTTTTCAAAATGTGAAGAAAGTGCATATATTAACGAATGTCCTGTATGTACTTCTGAATGGTACAATAACATATTCCTCTTTTATCATTCGTTAACCACAGTATGGTGTGTCAAAGCCACATATAATGGAATCGAATCTGTTTTATTTTGAAAAAACTAAAAAAGAGAAACAAACGTTATAAGAGGAATTTTAACGTTTCTTCAAGGGCAAAGGACCTTAGCGCAACCGTACAAAATGGAGGGGTTTCCTCTTCAATTTGAGCTTTATTTCGTCAAAATATGTAAATAACTTTGGGAGATATGGCGAATAGTATGTAGTATATAGTAACAATGGATAACAATATAATATATATGTAGAATGACATATACTATATTGTTGAATAGTTGCCTAACAACATATATATACCAAATAGGAGAGTTTTTAAAAAAATTGAGGAAATTAGTGGTTGAAGCCATACATTTTCCAGTTACAACGAGTGTCACGTGGTCTCATCAGCCGTGAGAGGGTTAACTATTTCTTCTAAAGCAACAGGTACTACGTTCATTTTTTAGTGCAGTTTGTAGTAATTTGTGCATTTATTTTTTCGTGATGATGTGTAGAACATTTAGTAGCATATTTGGTTGAGATTTGGAAAAAATATACAGGGTGATGGCAAATTCAGCTTTGTAGTACAGAAAGTATAAATTGGTTTTCAAAATGTGAAGAAAGTGCATATATTAACGAATGTCCTGTATGTACTTCTGAATGGTACAGTAACATATTCCTCTTTTATCATTCGTTAACCACAGTATGGTGTGTCAAAGCCACATATAATGGAATCGAATCTGTTTTATTTTGAAAAAACTAAAAAAGAGAAACAAACGTTATAAGAGGAATTTTAACGTTTCTTCAAGGGCAAAGGACCCTTATTGCAAAAGGACAAAATGGAGGGGTTTCCTCTTCAATTTTAGCTTTATTTCGTCAAAATATGTAAATAACTTTGGGAGATATGGCGAATAGTATGTAGTATATAGTAACAATGATTAACAATATAATATATATGTAGAATGACATATGCTATATTGTTGAATAGTTGCCTAACAACATATATATACCAAATAGGAGAGTTTTTAAAAAAATTGAAGAAATTAGTGGTTGAAGCCATACATTTTCCAGTTACAACGAGTGTCACGTGGTCTCATCAGCCGTGAGAGGGTTAACTATTTCTTCTAAAGCAACAGGTACAACGTTCATTTTTTAGTGCAGTTAGTAGTAATTTGTGATTTATTTTCTCGTGATGATGTGTAGAACATTTAGTTAGCATATTTGGTTGAGATTTGGAAAAAATATACAGGGTGATGCCAAATTCAGCTTTGTAGTACAGAAAGTATAAATTGGTTTTCAAAATGTGAAGAAAGTGCATATATTAACGAATGTCCTGTATGTACTTCTGAATGGTACAGTAACATATTCCTCTTTTATCATTCGTTAACCACAGTATGGTGTGTCAGAGCCACATATAATGGAATCGAATCTGTTTTATTTTGAAAAAACTAAAAAAGAGAAACAAACGTTATAAGAGGAATTTTAACGTTTCTTCAAGGGCAAAGGACCCTTATCGCAAAAGGACAAAATGGAGGGGTTTCCTCTTCAATTTTAGCTTTATTTCATCAAAATATGTAAATAACTTTGGGAGATATGGCGAATTGTATGTAGTATATAGTAACAATGATTAACAATATAATATATATGTAGAATGACATATGCTATATTGTTGAATAGTTGCCTAACAACATATATATACCAAATAGGAGAGTTTTTAAAAAAATTGAAGAAATTAGTGGTTGAAGCCATACATTTTCCAGTTACAACGAGTGTCACGTGGTCTCATCAGCCGTGAGAGGGTTAATTATTTCTTCTAAAGCAACAGGTACTACGTTCATTTTTTAGTGCAGTTTGTAGTAATTTGTGCATTTATTTTCCGCTGATGATGTGTAGAACATTTAGTTAGCATATTTGGTTGAGATTTGGAAAAAATATACAGGATGATGCCAATTTCAGCTTTGTAGTACTGAAAGTATAAATTGGTTTTCAAAATGTGAAGAAAGTGCATATATTAACGAATGTCCTGTATGTACTTCTGAATGGCACAGTAACATATTCCTCTTTTATCATTCGTTAACCACAGTATGGTGTGTCAAAGCCACATATAATGGAATCGAATCTGTTTTATTTTGAAAAAAAAAAAACTAAAAAAGAGAAACAAACGTTATTAGAGGAATTTTAACGTTTCTTCAAAGGCAAAGGACCTTAGCGCAACCGTACAAAATGGAGGGGTTTCCTCTTCAATTTGAGCTTTATTTCGTCAAAATATGTAAATAACTTTGGGAGATATGGCGAATAGTATGTAGTATATAGTAACAATGGATAAC
This sequence comes from Thermobia domestica, assembly GCF_964235325.1. Classification (NCBI taxonomy): domain Eukaryota; kingdom Metazoa; phylum Arthropoda; class Insecta; order Zygentoma; family Lepismatidae; genus Thermobia; species Thermobia domestica. Next base: position 51,558 of record NW_027656554.1, read on the forward strand.
AATATAATATATATGTAGCATGACAAATGCTATATTGTTGAATAGTTGCCTAACAACATATATATACCAAATAGGAGAGTTTTTAAAAAAATTGAAGAAATTAGTGGTTGAAGCCATACATTTTCCAGTTACAACGAGTGTCACGTGGTCTCATCAGCCGTGAGAGGGTTAACTATTTCTTCTAAAGCAACAGGTACTACGTTCATTTTTTAGTGCAGTTTGTAGTAATTTGTGCATTTATTTTCTCGTGATGATGTGTAGAACATTTAGTAGCATATTTGGTTGAGATTTGGAAAAAATATACAGGGTGATGGCAAATTCAGCTTTGTAGTACAGAAAGTATAAATTGGTTTTCAAAATGTGAAGAAAGTGCATATATTAACGAATGTCCTGTATGTACTTCTGAATGGTACAGTAACATATTCCTCTTTTATCATTCGTTAACCACAGTATGGTGTGTTAAAGCCACATATAATGGAATCGAATCTGTTTTATTTTGAAAAAACTAAAAAAGAGAAACAAAGGTTATAAGAGGAATTTTAACGTTTCTTCAAGGGCAAAGGACCCTTATTGCAAAAGGACAAAATGGAGGGGTTTCCTCTTCAATTTTAGCTTTATTTCGTCAAAATATGTAAATAACTTTGGGAGATATGGCGAATAGTATGTAGTATATAGTAACAATGATTAACAATATAATATATATGTAGAATGACATATGCTATATTGTTGAATAGTTGCCTAACAACATATATATACCAAATAGGAGAGTTTTTAAAAAAATTGAAGAAATTAGTGGTTGAAGCCATACATTTTCCAGTTACAACGAGTGTCACGTGGTCTCATCAGCCGTGAGAGGGTTAACTATTTCTTCTAAAGCAACAGGTACTACGTTCATTTTTTAGTGCAGTTTGTAGTAATTTGTGCATTTATTTTCTCGTGATGATGTGTAGAACATTTAGTTAGCATATTTGGTTGAGATTTGGAAAAAATATACAGGGTGATGCCAAATTCAGCTTTGTAGTACAGAAAGTATAAATTGGTTTTCAAAATGTGAAGAAAGTGCATATATTAACGAATGTCCTGTATGTACTTCTGAATGGTACAGTAACATATTCCTCTTTTATCATTCGTTAACCACAGTATGGTGTGTCAAAGCCACATATAATGGAATCGAATCTGTTTTATTTTGAAAAAACTAAAAAAGAGAAACAAACGTTATAAGAGGAATTTTAACGTTTCTTCAAGGGCAAAGGACCCTTATCGCAAAAGGACAAAATGGAGGGGTTTCCTCTTCAATTTGAGCTTTATTTCTTCAAAATATGTAAATAACTTTGGGAGATATGGCGAATAGTATGTAGTATATAGTAACAATGGATAACAATATAATATATATGTAGAATGACATATGCTATATTGTTGAATAGTTGCCTAACAACATATATATACCAAATAGGAGAGTTTTTAAAAAAATTGAAGAAATTAGTGGTTGAAGCCATACATTTTCCAGTTACAACGAGTGTCACGTGGTCTCATCAGCCGTGAGAGGGTTAACTATTTCTTCTAAAGCAACAGGTACTACGTTCATTTTTTAGTGCAGTTTGTAGTAATTTGTGCATTTATTTTCTCGTGATGATGTGTAGAACATTTAGTTAGCATATTTGGTTGAGATTTGGAAAAAATATACAGGGTGATGCCAAATTCAGCTTTGTAGTACAGAAAGTATAAATTGGTTTTCAAAATGTGAAAAAAGTGCATATATTAACGAATGTCCTGTATGTACTTCTGAATGGTACAATAACATATTCCTCTTTTATCATTCGTTAACCACAGTATGGTGTGTTAAAGCCACATATAATGGAATCGAATCTGTTTTATTTTGAAAAAACTAAAAAAGAGAAACAAAGGTTATAAGAGGAATTTTAACGTTTCTTCAAGGGCAAAGGACCCCTATTGCAAAAGGACAAAATGGAGGGGTTTCCTCTTCAATTTTAGCTTTATTTCGTCAAAATATGTAAATAACTTTGGGAGATATGGCGAATAGTATGTAGTATATAGTAACAATGATTAACAATATAATATATATGTAGAAGGACATATGCTATATTGTTGAATAGTTGCCTAACAACATATATATACCAAATAGGAGAGTTTTTAAAAAAATTGAAGAAATTAGTGGTTGAAGCCATACATTTTCCAGTTACAACGAGTGTCACGTGGTCTCATCAGCCGTGAGAGGGTTAACTATTTCTTCTAAAGCAACAGGTACTACGTTCATTTTTTAGTGCAGTTTGTAGTAATTTGTGCATTTATTTTCTCGTGATGATGTGTAGAACATTTAGTTAGCATATTTGGTTGAGATTTGGAAAAAATATACAGGATGATGCCAATTTCAGCTTTGTAGTACTGAAAGTATAAATTGGTTTTCAAAATGTGAAGAAAGTGCATATATTAACGAATGTCCTGTATGTACTTCTGAATGGCACAGTAACATATTCCTCTTTTATCATTCGTTAACCACAGTATGGTGTGTCAAAGCCACATATAATGGAATCGAATCTGTTTTATTTTGAAAAAAAAAAAAAAACTAAAAAAGAGAAACAAACGTTATTAGAGGAATTTTAACGTTTCTTCAAAGGCAAAGGACCTTAGCGCAACCGTACAAAATGGAGGGGTTTCCTCTTCAATTTGAGCTTTATTTCGTCAAAATATGTAAATAACTTTGGGAGATATGGCGAATAGTATGTAGTATATAGTAACAATGGATAACAATATAATATATATGTAGCATGACAAATGCTATATTGTTGAATAGTTGCCTAACAACATATATATACCAAATAGGAGAGTTTTTAAAAAAATTGAAGAAATTAGTGGTTGAAGCCATACATTTTCCAGTTACAACGAGTGTCACGTGGTCTCATCAGCCGTGAGAGGGTTAACTATTTCTTCTAAAGCAACAGGTACTACGTTCATTTTTTAGTGCAGTTTGTAGTAATTTGTGCATTTATTTTCTCGTGATGATGTGTAGAACATTTAGTAGCATATTTGGTTGAGATTTGGAAAAAATATACAGGGTGATGGCAAATTCAGCTTTGTAGTACAGAAAGTATAAATTGGTTTTCAAAATGTGAAGAAAGTGCATATATTAACGAATGTCCTGTATGTACTTCTGAATGGTACAGTAACATATTCCTCTTTTATCATTCGTTAACCACAGTATGGTGTGTTAAAGCCACATATAATGGAATCGAATCTGTTTTATTTTGAAAAAACTAAAAAAGAGAAACAAAGGTTATAAGAGGAATTTTAACGTTTCTTCAAGGGCAAAGGACCCTTATTGCAAAAGGACAAAATGGAGGGGTTTCCTCTTCAATTTTAGCTTTATTTCGTCAAAATATGTAAATAACTTTGGGAGATATGGCGAATAGTATGTAGTATATAGTAACAATGATTAACAATATAATATATATGTAGAATGACATATGCTATATTGTTGAATAGTTGCCTAACAACATATATATACCAAATAGGAGAGTTTTTAAAAAAATTGAAGAAATTAGTGGTTGAAGCCATACATTTTCCAGTTACAACGAGTGTCACGTGGTCTCATCAGCCGTGAGAGGGTTAACTATTTCTTCTAAAGCAACAGGTACTACGTTCATTTTTTAGTGCAGTTTGTAGTAATTTGTGCATTTATTTTCTCGTGATGATGTGTAGAACATTTAGTTAGCATATTTGGTTGAGATTTGGAAAAAATATACAGGGTGATGCCAAATTCAGCTTTGTAGTACAGAAAGTATAAATTGGTTTTCAAAATGTGAAGAAAGTGCATATATTAACGAATGTCCTGTATGTACTTCTGAATGGTACAGTAACATATTCCTCTTTTATCATTCGTTAACCACAGTATGGTGTGTCAAAGCCACATATAATGGAATCGAATCTGTTTTATTTTGAAAAAACTAAAAAAGAGAAACAAACGTTATAAGAGGAATTTTAACGTTTCTTCAAGGGCAAAGGACCCTTATCGCAAAAGGACAAAATGGAGGGGTTTCCTCTTCAATTTGAGCTTTATTTCTTCAAAATATGTAAATAACTTTGGGAGATATGGCGAATAGTATGTAGTATATAGTAACAATGGATAACAATATAATATATATGTAGAATGACATATGCTATATTGTTGAATAGTTGCCTAACAACATATATATACCAAATAGGAGAGTTTTTAAAAAAATTGAAGAAATTAGTGGTTGAAGCCATACATTTTCCAGTTACAACGAGTGTCACGTGGTCTCATCAGCCGTGAGAGGGTTAACTATTTCTTCTAAAGCAACAGGTACTACGTTCATTTTTTAGTGCAGTTTGTAGTAATTTGTGCATTTATTTTCTCGTGATGATGTGTAGAACATTTAGTTAGCATATTTGGTTGAGATTTGGAAAAAATATACAGGGTGATGCCAAATTCAGCTTTGTAGTACAGAAAGTATAAATTGGTTTTCAAAATGTGAAGAAAGTGCATATATTAACGAATGTCCTGTATGTACTTCTGAATGGTACAATAACATATTCCTCTTTTATCATTCGTTAACCACAGTATGGTGTGTTAAAGCCACATATAATGGAATCGAATCTGTTTTATTTTGAAAAAACTAAAAAAGAGAAACAAAGGTTATAAGAGGAATTTTAACGTTTCTTCAAGGGCAAAGGACCCTTATTGCAAAAGGACAAAATGGAGGGGTTTCCTCTTCAATTTTAGCTTTATTTCGTCAAAATATGTAAATAACTTTGGGAGATATGGCGAATAGTATGTAGTATATAGTAACAATGATTAACAATATAATATATATGTAGAATGACATATGCTATATTGTTGAATAGTTGCCTAACAACATATATATACCAAATAGGAGAGTTTTTAAAAAAATTGAAGAAATTAGTGGTTGAAGCCATACATTTTCCAGTTACAACGAGTGTCACGTGGTCTCATCAGCCGTGAGAGGGTTAACTATTTCTTCTAAAGCAACAGGTACTACGTTCATTTTTTAGTGCAGTTTGTAGTAATTTGTGCATTTATTTTCTCGTGATGATGTGTAGAACATTTAGTTAGCATATTTGGTTGAGATTTGGAAAAAATATACAGGGTGATGCCAAATTCAGCTTTGTAGTACAGAAAGTATAAATTGGTTTTCAAAATGTGAAGAAAGTGCATATATTAACGAATGTCCTGTATGTACTTCTGAATGGTACAATAACATATTCCTCTTTTATCATTCGTTAACCACAGTATGGTGTGTTAAAGCCACATATAATGGAATCGAATCTGTTTTATTTTGAAAAAACTAAAAAAGAGAAACAAACGTTATAAGAGGAATTTTAACGTTTCTTCAAGGGCAAAGGACCTTAGCGCAACCGTACAAAATGGAGGGGTTTCCTCTTCAATTTGAGCTTTATTTCGTCAAAATATGTAAATAACTTTGGGAGATATGGCGAATAGTATGTAGTATATAGTAACAATGGATAACAATATAATATATATGTAGAATGACATATACTATATTGTTGAATAGTTGCCTAACAACATATATATACCAAATAGGAGAGTTTTTAAAAAAATTGAGGAAATTAGTGGTTGAAGCCATACATTTTCCAGTTACAACGAGTGTCACGTGGTCTCATCAGCCGTGAGAGGGTTAACTATTTCTTCTAAAGCAACAGGTACTACGTTCATTTTTTAGTGCAGTTTGTAGTAATTTGTGCATTTATTTTTTCGTGATGATGTGTAGAACATTTAGTAGCATATTTGGTTGAGATTTGGAAAAAATATACAGGGTGATGCCAAATTCAGCTTTGTAGTACAGAAAGTATAAATTGGTTTTCAAAATGTGAAGAAAGTGCATATATTAACGAATGTCCTGTATGTACTTCTGAATGGTACAGTAACATATTCCTCTTTTATCATTCGTTAACCACAGTATGGTGTGTCAAAGCCACATATAATGGAATCGAATCTGTTTTATTTTGAAAAAACTAAAAAAGAGAAACAAACGTTATAAGAGGAATTTTAACGTTTCTTCAAGGGCAAAGGACCCTTATTGCAAAAGGACAAAATGGAGGGGTTTCCTCTTCAATTTTAGCTTTATTTCGTCAAAATATGTAAATAACTTTGGGAGATATGGCGAATAGTATGTAGTATATAGTAACAATGATTAACAATATAATATATATGTAGAATGACATATGCTATATTGTTGAATAGTTGCCTAACAACATATATATACCAAATAGGAGAGTTTTTAAAAAAATTGAAGAAATTAGTGGTTGAAGCCATACATTTTCCAGTTACAACGAGTGTCACGTGGTCTCATCAGCCGTGAGAGGGTTAACTATTTCTTCTAAAGCAACAGGTACTACGTTCATTTTTTAGTGCAGTTTGTAGTAATTTGTGCATTTATTTTCTCGTGATGATGTGTAGAACATTTAGTTAGCATATTTGGTTGAGATTTGGAAAAAATATACAGGGTGATGCCAAATTCAGCTTTGTAGTACAGAAAGTATAAATTGGTTTTCAAAATGTGAAGAAAGTGCATATATTAACGAATGTCCTGTATGTACTTCTGAATGGTACAGTAACATATTCCTCTTTTATCATTCGTTAACCACAGTATGGTGTGTCAGAGCCACATATAATGGAATCGAATCTGTTTTATTTTGAAAAAACTAAAAAAGAGAAACAAACGTTATAAGAGGAATTTTAACGTTTCTTCAAGGGCAAAGGACCCTTATCGCAAAAGGACAAAATGGAGGGGTTTCCTCTTCAATTTTAGCTTTATTTCATCAAAATATGTAAATAACTTTGGGAGATATGGCGAATAGTATGTAGTATATAGTAACAATGATTAACAATAAAATATATATGTAGAATGAAATATGCTATATTGTTGAATAGTTGCCTAACAACATATATATACCAAATAGGAGAGTTTTTAAAAAAATTGAAGAAATTAGTGGTTGAAGCCATACATTTTCCAGTTACAACGAGTGTCACGTGGTCTCATCAGCCGTGAGAGGATTAACTATTTCTTCTAAAGCAACAGGTACTACGTTCATTTTTTAGTGCAGTTTGTAGTAATTTGTGCATTTATTTTCTCGTGATGATGTGTAGAACATTTAGTAGCATATTTGGTTGAGATTTGGAAAAAATATACAGGGTGATGGCAAATTCAGCTTTGTAGTACAGAAAGTATAAATTGGTTTTCAAAATGTGAAGAAAGTGCATATATTAACGAATGTCCTGTATGTACTTCTGAATGGTACAGTAACATATTCCTCTTTTATCATTCGTTAACCACAGTATGGTGTGTTAAAGCCACATATAATGGAATCGAATCTGTTTTATTTTGAAAAAACTAAAAAAGAGAAACAAAGGTTATAAGAGGAATTTTAACGTTTCTTCAAGGGCAAAGGACCCTTATTGCAAAAGGACAAAATGGAGGGGTTTCCTCTTCAATTTTAGCTTTATTTCGTCAAAATATGTAAATAACTTTGGGAGATATGGCGAATAGTATGTAGTATATAGTAACAATGATTAACAATATAATATATATGTAGAATGACATATGCTATATTGTTGAATAGTTGCCTAACAACATATATATACCAAATAGGAGAGTTTTTAAAAAAATTGAAGAAATTAGTGGTTGAAGCCATACATTTTCCAGTTACAACGAGTGTCACGTGGTCTCATCAGCCGTGAGAGGGTTAACTATTTCTTCTAAAGCAACAGGTACTACGTTCATTTTTTAGTGCAGTTTGTAGTAATTTGTGCATTTATTTTCTCGTGATGATGTGTAGAACATTTAGTTAGCATATTTGGTTGAGATTTGGAAAAAATATACAGGGTGATGCCAAATTCAGCTTTGTAGTACAGAAAGTATAAATTGGTTTTCAAAATGTGAAGAAAGTGCATATATTAACGAATGTCCTGTATGTACTTCTGAATGGTACAGTAACATATTCCTCTTTTATCATTCGTTAACCACAGTATGGTGTGTCAAAGCCACATATAATGGAATCGAATCTGTTTTATTTTGAAAAAACTAAAAAAGAGAAACAAACGTTATAAGAGGAATTTTAACGTTTCTTCAAGGGCAAAGGACCCTTATCGCAAAAGGACAAAATGGAGGGGTTTCCTCTTCAATTTGAGCTTTATTTCTTCAAAATATGTAAATAACTTTGGGAGATATGGCGAATAGTATGTAGTATATAGTAACAATGGATAACAATATAATATATATGTAGAATGACATATGCTATATTGTTGAATAGTTGCCTAACAACATATATATACCAAATAGGAGAGTTTTTAAAAAAATTGAAGAAATTAGTGGTTGAAGCCATACATTTTCCAGTTACAACGAGTGTCACGTGGTCTCATCAGCCGTGAGAGGGTTAACTATTTCTTCTAAAGCAACAGGTACTACGTTCATTTTTTAGTGCAGTTTGTAGTAATTTGTGCATTTATTTTCTCGTGATGATGTGTAGAACATTTAGTTAGCATATTTGGTTGAGATTTGGAAAAAATATACAGGGTGATGCCAAATTCAGCTTTGTAGTACAGAAAGTATAAATTGGTTTTCAAAATGTGAAGAAAGTGCATATATTAACGAATGTCCTGTATGTACTTCTGAATGGTACAATAACATATTCCTCTTTTATCATTCGTTAACCACAGTATGGTGTGTTAAAGCCACATATAATGGAATCGAACCTGTTTTATTTTGAAAAAACTAAAAAAGAGAAACAAAGGTTATAAGAGGAATTTTAACGTTTCTTCAAGGGCAAAGGACCCTTATTGCAATAGGACAAAATGGAGGGGTTTCCTCTTCAATTTTAGCTTTATTTCGTCAAAATATGTAAATAACTTTGGGAGATATGGCGAATAGTATGTAGTATATAGTAACAATGATTAACAATATAATATATATGTAGAATGACATATGCTATATTGTTGAATAGTTGCCTAACAACATATATATACCAAATAGGAGAGTTTTTAAAAAAATTGAAGAAATTAGTGGTTGAAGCCATACATTTTCCAGTTACAACGAGTGTCACGTGGTCTCATCAGCCGTGAGAGGGTTAACTATTTCTTCTAAAGCAACAGGTACTACGTTCATTTTTTAGTGCAGTTTGTAGTAATTTGTGCATTTATTTTCTCGTGATGATGTGTAGAACATTTAGTTAGCATATTTGGTTGAGATTTGGAAAAAATATACAGGGTGATGCCAAATTCAGCTTTGTAGTACAGAAAGTATAAATTGGTTTTCAAAATGTGAAGAAAGTGCATATATTAACGAATGTCCTGTATGTACTTCTGAATGGTACAATAACATATTCCTCTTTTATCATTCGTTAACCACAGTATGGTGTGTCAAAGCCACATATAATGGAATCGAATCTGTTTTATTTTGAAAAAACTAAAAAAGAGAAACAAACGTTATAAGAGGAATTTTAACGTTTCTTCAAGGGCAAAGGACCTTAGCGCAACCGTACAAAATGGAGGGGTTTCCTCTTCAATTTGAGCTTTATTTCGTCAAAATATGTAAATAACTTTGGGAGATATGGCGAATAGTATGTAGTATATAGTAACAATGGATAACAATATAATATATATGTAGAATGACATATACTATATTGTTGAATAGTTGCCTAACAACATATATATACCAAATAGGAGAGTTTTTAAAAAAATTGAGGAAATTAGTGGTTGAAGCCATACATTTTCCAGTTACAACGAGTGTCACGTGGTCTCATCAGCCGTGAGAGGGTTAACTATTTCTTCTAAAGCAACAGGTACTACGTTCATTTTTTAGTGCAGTTTGTAGTAATTTGTGCATTTATTTTTTCGTGATGATGTGTAGAACATTTAGTAGCATATTTGGTTGAGATTTGGAAAAAATATACAGGGTGATGCCAAATTCAGCTTTGTAGTACAGAAAGTATAAATTGGTTTTCAAAATGTGAAGAAAGTGCATATATTAACGAATGTCCTGTATGTACTTCTGAATGGCACAGTAACATATTCCTCTTTTATCATTCGTTAACCACAGTATGGTGTGTCAAAGCCACATATAATGGAATCGAATCTGTTTTATTTTGAAAAAAAAAAAAAAACTAAAAAAGAGAAACAAACGTTATAAGAGGAATTTTAACGTTTCTTCAAAGGCAAAGGACCTTAGCGCAACCGTACAAAATGGAGGGGTTTCCTCTTCAATTTTAGCTTTATTTCATCAAAATATGTAAATAACTTTGGGAGATATGGCGAATAGTATGTAGTATATAGTAACAATGATTAACAATAAAATATATATGTAGAATGAAATATGCTATATTGTTGAATAGTTGCCTAACAACATATATATACCAAATAGGAGAGTTTTTAAAAAAATTGAAGAAATTAGTGGTTGAAGCCATACATTTTCCAGTTACAACGAGTGTCACGTGGTCTCATCAGCCGTGAGAGGATTAACTATTTCTTCTAAAGCAACAGGTACTACGTTCATTTTTTAGTGCAGTTTGTAGTAATTTGTGCATTTATTTTCTCGTGATGATGTGTAGAACATTTAGTAGCATATTTGGTTGAGATTTGGAAAAAATATACAGGGTGATGGCAAATTCAGCTTTGTAGTACAGAAAGTATAAATTGGTTTTCAAAATGTGAAGAAAGTGCATATATTAACGAATGTCCTGTATGTACTTCTGAATGGTACAGTAACATATTCCTCTTTTATCATTCGTTAACCACAGTATGGTGTGTTAAAGCCACATATAATGGAATCGAATCTGTTTTATTTTGAAAAAACTAAAAAAGAGAAACAAAGGTTATAAGAGGAATTTTAACGTTTCTTCAAGGGCAAAGGACCCTTATTGCAAAAGGACAAAATGGAGGGGTTTCCTCTTCAATTTTAGCTTTATTTCGTCAAAATATGTAAATAACTTTGGGAGATATGGCGAATAGTATGTAGTATATAGTAACAATGATTAACAATATAATATATATGTAGAATGACATATGCTATATTGTTGAATAGTTGCCTAACAACATATATATACCAAATAGGAGAGTTTTTAAAAAAATTGAAGAAATTAGTGGTTGAAGCCATACATTTTCCAGTTACAACGAGTGTCACGTGGTCTCATCAGCCGTGAGAGGGTTAACTATTTCTTCTAAAGCAACAGGTACTACGTTCATTTTTTAGTGCAGTTTGTAGTAATTTGTGCATTTATTTTCTCGTGATGATGTGTAGAACATTTAGTTAGCATATTTGGTTGAGATTTGGAAAAAATATACAGGGTGATGCCAAATTCAGCTTTGTAGTACAGAAAGTATAAATTGGTTTTCAAAATGTGAAGAAAGTGCATATATTAACGAATGTCCTGTATGTACTTCTGAATGGTACAGTAACATATTCCTCTTTTATCATTCGTTAACCACAGTATGGTGTGTCAAAGCCACATATAATGGAATCGAATCTGTTTTATTTTGAAAAAACTAAAAAAGAGAAACAAACGTTATAAGAGGAATTTTAACGTTTCTTCAAGGGCAAAGGACCCTTATCGCAAAAGGACAAAATGGAGGGGTTTCCTCTTCAATTTGAGCTTTATTTCTTCAAAATATGTAAATAACTTTGGGAGATATGGCGAATAGTATGTAGTATATAGTAACAATGGATAACAATATAATATATATGTAGAATGACATATGCTATATTGTTGAATAGTTGCCTAACAACATATATATACCAAATAGGAGAGTTTTTAAAAAAATTGAAGAAATTAGTGGTTGAAGCCATACATTTTCCAGTTACAACGAGTGTCACGTGGTCTCATCAGCCGTGAGAGGGTTAACTATTTCTTCTAAAGCAACAGGTACTACGTTCATTTTTTAGTGCAGTTTGTAGTAATTTGTGCATTTATTTTCTCGTGATGATGTGTAGAACATTTAGTTAGCATATTTGGTTGAGATTTGGAAAAAATATACAGGGTGATGCCAAATTCAGCTTTGTAGTACAGAAAGTATAAATTGGTTTTCAAAATGTGAAGAAAGTGCATATATTAACGAATGTCCTGTATGTACTTCTGAATGGTACAATAACATATTCCTCTTTTATCATTCGTTAACCACAGTATGGTGTGTTAAAGCCACATATAATGGAATCGAACCTGTTTTATTTTGAAAAAACTAAAAAAGAGAAACAAAGGTTATAAGAGGAATTTTAACGTTTCTTCAAGGGCAAAGGACCCTTATTGCAATAGGACAAAATGGAGGGGTTTCCTCTTCAATTTTAGCTTTATTTCGTCAAAATATGTAAATAACTTTGGGAGATATGGCGAATAGTATGTAGTATATAGTAACAATGATTAACAATATAATATATATGTAGAATGACATATGCTATATTGTTGAATAGTTGCCTAACAACATATATATACCAAATAGGAGAGTTTTTAAAAAATTGAAGAAATTAGTGGTTGAAGCCATACATTTTCCAGTTACAACGAGTGTCACGTGGTCTCATCAGCCGTGAGAGGGTTAACTATTTCTTCTAAAGCAACAGGTACTACGTTCATTTTTTAGTGCAGTTTGTAGTAATTTGTGCATTTATTTTCTCGTGATGATGTGTAGAACATTTAGTTAGCATATTTGGTTGAGATTTGGAAAAAATATACAGGGTGATGCCAAATTCAGCTTTGTAGTACAGAAAGTATAAATTGGTTTTCAAAATGTGAAGAAAGTGCATATATTAACGAATGTCCTGTATGTACTTCTGAATGGTACAATAACATATTCCTCTTTTATCATTCGTTAACCACAGTATGGTGTGTCAAAGCCACATATAATGGAATCGAATCTGTTTTATTTTGAAAAAACTAAAAAAGAGAAACAAACGTTATAAGAGGAATTTTAACGTTTCTTCAAGGGCAAAGGACCTTAGCGCAACCGTACAAAATGGAGGGGTTTCCTCTTCAATTTGAGCTTTATTTCGTCAAAATATGTAAATAACTTTGGGAGATATAGCGAATAGTATGTAGTATATAGTAACAATGGATAACAATATAATATATATGTAGAATGACATATACTATATTGTTGAATAGTTGCCTAACAACATATATATACCAAATAGGAGAGTTTTTAAAAAAATTGAGGAAATTAGTGGTTGAAGCCATACATTTTCCAGTTACAACGAGTGTCACGTGGTCTCATCAGCCGTGAGAGGGTTAACTATTTCTTCTAAAGCAACAGGTACTACGTTCATTTTTTAGTGCAGTTTGTAGTAATTTGTGCATTTATTTTTTCGTGATGATGTGTAGAACATTTAGTAGCATATTTGGTTGAGATTTGGAAAAAATATACAGGGTGATGCCAAATTCAGCTTTGTAGTACAGAAAGTATAAATTGGTTTTCAAAATGTGAAGAAAGTGCATATATTAACGAATGTCCTGTATGTACTTCTGAATGGCACAGTAACATATTCCTCTTTTATCATTCGTTAACCACAGTATGGTGTGTCAAAGCCACATATAATGGAATCGAATCTGTTTTATTTTGAAAAAAAAAAAAAAACTAAAAAAGAGAAACAAACGTTATAAGAGGAATTTTAACGTTTCTTCAAAGGCAAAGGACCTTAGCGCAACCGTACAAAATGGAGGGGTTTCCTCTTCAATTTGAGCTTTATTTCGTCAAAATATGTAAATATCTTTGGGAGATATGGCGAATAGTATGTAGTATATAGTAACAATGGATAACAATATAATATATATGTAGCATGACATATGCTATATTGTTGAATAGTTGCCTAACAACATATATATACCAAATAGGAGAGTTTTTAAAAAAATTGAAGAAATTAGTGGTTGAAGCCATACATTTTCCAGTTACAACGAGTGTCACGTGGTCTCATCAGCCGTGAGAGGGTTAACTATTTCTTCTAAAGCAACAGGTACTACGTTCATTTTTTAGTGCAGTTTGTAGTAATTTGTGCATTTATTTTCTCGTGATGATGTGTAGAACATTTAGTTAGCATATTTGGTTGAGATTTGGAAAAAATATACAGGGTGATGCCAAATTCAGCTTTGTAGTACAGAAAGTATAAATTGGTTTTCAAAATGTGAAGAAAGTGCATATATTAACGAATGTCCTGTATGTACTTCTGAATGGTACAGTAACATATTCCTCTTTTATCATTCGTTAACCACAGTATGGTGTGTCAAAGCCACATATAATGGAATCGAATCTGTTTTATTTTGAAAAAACTAAAAAAGAGAAACAAACGTTATAAGAGGAATTTTAACGTTTCTTCAAGGGCAAAGGACCCTTATCGCAAAAGGACAAAATGGAGGGGTTTCCTCTTCAATTTTAGCTTTATTTCTTCAAAATATGTAAATAACTTTGGGAGATATGGCGAATAGTATGTAGTATATAGTAACAATGGATAACAATATAATATATATGTAGAATGACATATGCTATATTGTTGAATAGTTGCCTAACAACATATATATACCAAATAGGAGAGTTTTTAAAAAAATTGAGGAAATTAGTGGTTGAAGCCATACATTTTCCAGTTACAACGAGTGTCACGTGGTCTCATCAGCCGTGAGAGGGTTAACTATTTCTTCTAAAGCAACAGGTACTACGTTCATTTTTTAATGCAGTTTGTAGTAATTTGTGCATTTATTTTCCCGTGATGATGTGTAGAACATTTAGTTAGCATATTTAGTTGAGATTTGGAAAAAATATACAGGGTGATGCAAAATTCAGCTTTGTAGTACAGAAAGTATAAATTGGTTTTCAAAATGTGAAGAAAGTGCATATATTAACGATTGCCCTGTATGTACTTCTGAATGGCACAGTAACATATTCCTCTTTTATCATTCGTTAACCACAGTATGGTGTGTCAAAGCCACTATATAATGGAATCGAATCTGTTTTATTTTGAAAAAAAAAACTAAAAAAGAGAAACAAACGTTATAAGAGGAATTTTAACGTTTCTTGAAGGGCAAAGGACATTTATCGCAACCGTACAAAATGGATAGGTTTGCTATTCAATTTGAGCTTTATTTCGTCAAAATATGTAAATAACTTTGGGAGATATGGCGAATAGTATGTAGTATATAGTAACAATGGATAACAATATAATATATATGTAGCATGACAAATGCTATATTGTTGAATAGTTGCCTAACAACATATATATACCAAATAGGAGAGTTTTTAAAAAAATTGAAGAAATTAGTGGTTGAAGCCATACATTTTCCAGTTACAACGAGTGTCACGTGGTCTCATCAGCCGTGAGAGGGTTAACTATTTCTTCTAAAGCAACAGGTACTACGTTCATTTTTTAGTGCAGTTTGTAGTAATTTGTGCATTTATTTTCTCGTGATGATGTGTAGAACATTTAGTTAGCATATTTGGTTGAGATTTGGAAAAAATATACAGGGTGATGCCAAATTCAGCTTTGTAGTACAGAAAGTATAAATTGGTTTTCAAAATGTGAAGAAAGTGCATATATTAACGAATGTCCTGTATGTACTTCTGAATGGTACAATAACATATTCCTCTTTTATCATTCGTTAACCACAGTATGGTGTGTCAAAGCCACATATAATGGAATCGAATCTGTTTTATTTTGAAAAAACTAAAAAAGAGAAACAAACTTTATAAGAGGAATTTTAACGTTTCTTCAAGGGCAAAGGACCTTAGCGCAACCGTACAAAATGGAGGGGTTTCCTCTTCAATTTGAGCTTTATTTCGTCAAAATATGTAAATAACTTTGGGAGATATGGCGAATAGTATGTAGTATATAGTAACAATGGATAACAATATAATATATATGTAGAATGACATATACTATATTGTTGAATAGTTGCCTAACAACATATATATACCAAATAGGAGAGTTTTTAAAAAAATTGAGGAAATTAGTGGTTGAAGCCATACATTTTCCAGTTACAACGAGTGTCACGTGGTCTCATCAGCCGTGAGAGGGTTAACTATTTCTTCTAAAGCAACAGGTACTACGTTCATTTTTTAATGCAGTTTGTAGTAATTTGTGCATTTATTTTCCCGTGATGATGTGTAGAACATTTAGTTAGCATATTTAGTTGAGATTTGGAAAAAATATACAGGGTGATGCAAAATTCAGCTTTGTAGTACAGAAAGTATAAATTGGTTTTCAAAATGTGAAGAAAGTGCATATATTAACGATTGCCCTGTATGTACTTCTGAATGGCACAGTAACATATTCCTCTTTTATCATTCGTTAACCACAGTATGGTGTGTCAAAGCCACTATATAATTGAATCGAATCTGTTTTATTTTGAAAAAAAAAAAACTAAAAAAGAGAAACAAACGTTATAAGAGGAATTTTAACGTTTCTTGAAGGGCAAAGGACATTTATCGCAACCGTACAAAATGGATAGGTTTGCTATTCAATTTGAGCTTTATTTCGTCAAAATATGTAAATAACTTTGGGAGATATGGCGAATAGTATGTAGTATATAGTAACAATGGATAACAATATAATATATATGTAGCATGACAAATGCTATATTGTTGAATAGTTGCCTAACAACATATATATACCAAATAGGAGAGTTTTTAAAAAAATTGAAGAAATTAGTGGTTGAAGCCATACATTTTCCAGTTACAACGAGTGTCACGTGGTCTCATCAGCCGTGAGAGGGTTAACTATTTCTTCTAAAGCAACAGGTACTACGTTCATTTTTTAGTGCAGTTTGTAGTAATTTGTGCATTTATTTTCTCGTGATGATGTGTAGAACATTTAGTTAGCATATTTGGTTGAGATTTGGAAAAAATATACAGGGTGATGCCAAATTCAGCTTTGTAGTACAGAAAGTATAAATTGGTTTTCAAAATGTGAAGAAAGTGCATATATTAACGAATGTCCTGTATGTACTTCTGAATGGTACAATAACATATTCCTCTTTTATCATTCGTTAACCACAGTATGGTGTGTCAAAGCCACATATAATGGAATCGAATCTGTTTTATTTTGAAAAAACTAAAAAAGAGAAACAAACGTTATAAGAGGAATTTTAACGTTTCTTCAAGGGCAAAGGACCTTAGCGCAACCGTACAAAATGGAGGGGTTTCCTCTTCAATTTGAGCTTTATTTCGTCAAAATATGTAAATAACTTTGGGAGATATGGCGAATAGTATGTAGTATATAGTAACAATGGATAACAATATAATATATATGTAGAATGACATATACTATATTGTTGAATAGTTGCCTAACAACATATATATACCAAATAGGAGAGTTTTTAAAAAAATTGAGGAAATTAGTGGTTGAAGCCATACATTTTCCAGTTACAACGAGTGTCACGTGGTCTCATCAGCCGTGAGAGGGTTAACTATTTCTTCTAAAGCAACAGGTACTACGTTCATTTTTTAGTGCAGTTTGTAGTAATTTGTGCATTTATTTTTTCGTGATGATGTGTAGAACATTTAGTAGCATATTTGGTTGAGATTTGGAAAAAATATACAGGGTGATGCCAAATTCAGCTTTGTAGTACAGAAAGTATAAATTGGTTTTCAAAATGTGAAGAAAGTGCATATATTAACGAATGTCCTGTATGTACTTCTGAATGGTACAGTAACATATTCCTCTTTTATCATTCGTTAACCACAGTATGGTGTGTCAAAGCCACATATAATGGAATCGAATCTGTTTTATTTTGAAAAAACTAAAAAAGAGAAACAAACGTTATAAGAGGAATTTTAACGTTTCTTCAAGGGCAAAGGACCCTTATTGCAAAAGGACAAAATGGAGGGGTTTCCTCTTCAATTTTAGCTTTATTTCGTCAAAATATGTAAATAACTTTGGGAGATATGGCGAATAGTATGTAGTATATAGTAACAATGATTAACAATATAATATATATGTAGAATGACATATGCTATATTGTTGAATAGTTGCCTAACAACATATATATACCAAATAGGAGAGTTTTTAAAAAAATTGAAGAAATTAGTGGTTGAAGCCATACATTTTCCAGTTACAACGAGTGTCACGTGGTCTCATCAGCCGTGAGAGGGTTAACTATTTCTTCTAAAGCAACAGGTACAACGTTCATTTTTAGTGCAGTTAGTAGTAATTTGTGCATTTATTTTCTCGTGATGATGTGTAGAACATTTAGTTAGCATATTTGGTTGAGATTTGGAAAAAATATACAGGGTGATGCCAAATTCAGCTTTGTAGTACAGAAATTATAAATTGGTTTTCAAAATGTGAAGAAAGTGCATATATTAACGAATGTCCTGTATGTACTTCTGAATGGTACAGTAACATATTCCTCTTTTATCATTCGTTAACCACAGTATGGTGTGTCAGAGCCACATATAATGGAATCGAATCTGTTTTATTTTGAAAAAACTAAAAAAGAGAAACAAACGTTATAAGAGGAATTTTAACGTTTCTTCAAGGGCAAAGGACCCTTATCGCAAAAGGACAAAATGGAGGGGTTTCCTCTTCAATTTTAGCTTTATTTCATCAAAATATGTAAATAACTTTGGGAGATATGGCGAATAGTATGTAGTATATAGTAACAATGATTAACAATATAATATATATGTAGAATGACATATGCTATATTGTTGAATAGTTGCCTAACAACATATATATACCAAATAGGAGAGTTTTTAAAAAAATTGAAGAAATTAGTGGTTGAAGCCATACATTTTCCAGTTACAACGAGTGTCACGTGGTCTCATCAGCCGTGAGAGGGTTAATTATTTCTTCTAAAGCAACAGGTACTACGTTCATTTTTTAGTGCAGTTTGTAGTAATTTGTGCATTTATTTTCCGCTGATGATGTGTAGAACATTTAGTTAGCATATTTGGTTGAGATTTGGAAAAAATATACAGGATGATGCCAATTTCAGCTTTGTAGTACTGAAAGTATAAATTGGTTTTCAAAATGTGAAGAAAGTGCATATATTAACGAATGTCCTGTATGTACTTCTGAATGGCACAGTAACATATTCCTCTTTTATCATTCGTTAACCACAGTATGGTGTGTCAAAGCCACATATAATGGAATCGAATCTGTTTTATTTTGAAAAAAAAAAAAACTAAAAAAGAGAAACAAACGTTATAAGAGGAATTTTAACGTTTCTTCAAAGGCAAAGGACCTTAGCGCAACCGTACAAAATGGAGGGGTTTCCTCTTCAATTTGAGCTTTATTTCGTCAAAATATGTAAATAACTTTGGGAGATATGGCGAATAGTATGTAGTATATAGTAACAATGGATAACAATATAATATATATGTAGCATGACAAATGCTATATTGTTGAATAGTTGCCTAACAACATATATATACCAAATAGGAGAGTTTTTAAAAAAATTGAAGAAATTAGTGGTTGAAGCCATACATTTTCCAGTTACAACGAGTGTCACGTGGTCTCATCAGCCGTGAGAGGGTTAACTATTTCTTCTAAAGCAACAGGTACTACGTTCATTTTTTAGTGCAGTTTGTAGTAATTTGTGCATTTATTTTCTCGTGATGATGTGTAGAACATTTAGTAGCATATTTGGTTGAGATTTGGAAAAAATATACAGGGTGATGGCAAATTCAGCTTTGTAGTACAGAAAGTATAAATTGGTTTTCAAAATGTGAAGAAAGTGCATATATTAACGAATGTCCTGTATGTACTTCTGAATGGTACAGTAACATATTCCTCTTTTATCATTCGTTAACCACAGTATGGTGTGTTAAAGCCACATATAATGGAATCGAATCTGTTTTATTTTGAAAAAACTAAAAGAGAGAAACAAAGGTTATAAGAGGAATTTTAACGTTTCTTCAAGGGCAAAGGACCCTTATTGCAAAAGGACAAAATGGAGGGGTTTCCTCTTCAATTTTAGCTTTATTTCGTCAAAATATGTAAATAACTTTGGGAGATATGGCGAATAGTATGTAGTATATAGTAACAATGATTAACAATATAATATATATGTAGAATGACATATGCTATATTGTTGAATAGTTGCCTAACAACATATATATACCAAATAGGAGAGTTTTTAAAAAAATTGAAGAAATTAGTGGTTGAAGCCATACATTTTCCAGTTACAACGAGTGTCACGTGGTCTCATCAGCCGTGAGAGGGTTAACTATTTCTTCTAAAGCAACAGGTACTACGTTCATTTTTTAGTGCAGTTTGTAGTAATTTGTGCATTTATTTTCTCGTGATGATGTGTAGAACATTTAGTTAGCATATTTGGTTGAGATTTGGAAAAAATATACAGGGTGATGCCAAATTCAGCTTTGTAGTACAGAAAGTATAAATTGGTTTTCAAAATGTGAAGAAAGTGCATATATTAACGAATGTCCTGTATGTACTTCTGAATGGTACAGTAACATATTCCTCTTTTATCATTCGTTAACCACAGTATGGTGTGTCAAAGCCACATATAATGGAATCGAATCTGTTTTATTTTGAAAAAACTAAAAAAGAGAAACAAACGTTATAAGAGGAATTTTAACGTTTCTTCAAGGGCAAAGGACCCTTATCGCAAAAGGACAAAATGGAGGGGTTTCCTCTTCAATTTGAGCTTTATTTCTTCAAAATATGTAAATAACTTTGGGAGATATGGCGAATAGTATGTAGTATATAGTAACAATGGATAACAATATAATATATATGTAGAATGACATATGCTATATTGTTGAATAGTTGCCTAACAACATATATATACCAAATAGGAGAGTTTTTAAAAAAATTGAGGAAATTAGTGGTTGAAGCCATACATTTTCCAGTTACAACGAGTGTCACGTGGTCTCATCAGCCGTGAGAGGGTTAACTATTTCTTCTAAAGCAACAGGTACTACGTTCATTTTTTAATGCAGTTTGTAGTAATTTGTGCATTTATTTTCCCGTGATGATGTGTAGAACATTTAGTTAGCATATTTAGTTGAGATTTGGAAAAAATATACAGGGTGATGCCAAATTCAGCTTTGTAGTACAGAAAGTATAAATTGGTTTTCAAAATGTGAAGAAAGTGCATATATTAACGAATGTCCTGTATGTACTTCTGAATGGTACAGTAACATATTCCTCTTTTATCATTCGTTAACCACAGTATGGTGTGTCAGAGCCACATATAATGGAATCGAATCTGTTTTATTTTGAAAAAACTAAAAAAGAGAAACAAACGTTATAAGAGGAATTTTAACGTTTCTTCAAGGGCAAAGGACCCTTATCGCAAAAGGACAAAATGGAGGGGTTTCCTCTTCAATTTTAGCTTTATTTCATCAAAATATGTAAATAACTTTGGGAGATATGGCGAATAGTATGTAGTATATAGTAACAATGATTAACAATATAATATATATGTAGAATGACATATGCTATATTGTTGAATAGTTGCCTAACAACATATATATACCAAATAGGAGAGTTTTTAAAAAAATTGAAGAAATTAGTGGTTGAAGCCATACATTTTCCAGTTACAACGAGTGTCACGTGGTCTCATCAGCCGTGAGAGGGTTAATTATTTCTTCTAAAGCAACAGGTACTACGTTCATTTTTTAGTGCAGTTTGTAGTAATTTGTGCATTTATTTTCCGCTGATGATGTGTAGAACATTTAGTTAGCATATTTGGTTGAGATTTGGAAAAAATATACAGGATGATGCCAATTTCAGCTTTGTAGTACTGAAAGTATAAATTGGTTTTCAAAATGTGAAGAAAGTGCATATATTAACGAATGTCCTGTATGTACTTCTGAATGGCACAGTAACATATTCCTCTTTTATCATTCGTTAACCACAGTATGGTGTGTCAAAGCCACATATAATGGAATCGAATCTGTTTTATTTTGAAAAAAAAAAAAAACTAAAAAAGAGAAACAAACGTTATAAGAGGAATTTTAACGTTTCTTCAAAGGCAAAGGACCTTAGCGCAACCGTACAAAATGGAGGGGTTTCCTCTTCAATTTGAGCTTTATTTCGTCAAAATATGTAAATAACTTTGGGAGATATGGCGAATAGTATGTAGTATATAGTAACAATGGATAACAATATAATATATATGTAGCATGACAAATGCTATATTGTTGAATAGTTGCCTAACAACATATATATACCAAATAGGAGAGTTTTTAAAAAAATTGAAGAAATTAGTGGTTGAAGCCATACATTTTCCAGTTACAACGAGTGTCACGTGGTCTCATCAGCCGTGAGAGGGTTAACTATTTCTTCTAAAGCAACAGGTACTACGTTCATTTTTTAGTGCAGTTTGTAGTAATTTGTGCATTTATTTTCTCGTGATGATGTGTAGAACATTTAGTAGCATATTTGGTTGAGATTTGGAAAAAATATACAGGGTGATGGCAAATTCAGCTTTGTAGTACAGAAAGTATAAATTGGTTTTCAAAATGTGAAGAAAGTGCATATATTAACGAATGTCCTGTATGTACTTCTGAATGGTACAGTAACATATTCCTCTTTTATCATTCGTTAACCACAGTATGGTGTGTCAAAGCCACATATAATGGAATCGAATCTGTTTTATTTTGAAAAAACTAAAAAAGAGAAACAAAGGTTATAAGAGGAATCTTAACGTTTCTTCAAGGGCAAAGGACCCTTATTGCAAAAGGACAAAATGGAGGGGTTTCCTCTTCAATTTTAGCTTTATTTCGTCAAAATATGTAAATAACTTTGGGAGATATGGCGAATAGTATGTAGTATATAGTAACAATGATTAACAATATAATATATATGTAGAATGACATATGCTATATTGTTGAATAGTTGCCTAACAACATATATATACCAAATAGGAGAGTTTTTAAAAAAATTGAAGAAATTAGTGGTTGAAGCCATACATTTTCCAGTTACAACGAGTGTCACGTGGTCTCATCAGCCGTGAGAGGGTTAACTATTTCTTCTAAAGCAACAGGTACTACGTTCATTTTTTAGTGCAGTTTGTAGTAATTTGTGCATTTATTTTCTCGTGATGATGTGTAGAACATTTAGTTAGCATATTTAGTTGAGATTTGGAAAAAATATACAGGGTGATGCCAAATTCAGCTTTGTAGTACAGAAAGTATAAATTGGTTTTCAAAATGTGAAGAAAGTGCATATATTAACGAATGTCCTGTATGTACTTCTGAATGGTACAGTAACATATTCCTCTTTTATCATTCGTTAACCACAGTATGGTGTGTCAAAGCCACATATAATGGAATCGATTCTGTTTTATTTTGAAAAAACTAAAAAAGAGAAACAAACGTTATAAGAGGAATTTTAACGTTTCTTCAAGGGCAAAGGACCCTTATCGCAAAAGGACAAAATGGAGGGGTTTCCTCTTCAATTTGAGCTTTATTTCTTCAAAATATGTAAATAACTTTGGGAGATATGGCGAATAGTATGTAGTATATAGTAACAATGGATAACAATATAATATATATGTAGAATGACATATGCTATATTGTTGAATAGTTGCCTAACAACATATATATACCAAATAGGAGAGTTTTTAAAAAAATTGAGGATATTAGTGGTTGAAGCCATACATTTTCCAGTTACAACGAGTGTCACGTGGTCTCATCAGCCGTGAGAGGGTTAACTATTTCTTCTAAAGCAACAGGTACTACGTTCATTTTTTAATGCAGTTTGTAGTAATTTGTGCATTTATTTTCCCGTGATGATGTGTAGAACATTTAGTTAGCATATTTAGTTGAGATTTGGAAAAAATATACAGGGTGATGCAAAATTCAGCTTTGTAGTACAGAAAGTATAAATTGGTTTTCAAAATGTGAAGAAAGTGCATATATTAACGATTGCCCTGTATGTACTTCTGAATGGCACAGTAACATATTCCTCTTTTATCATTCGTTAACCACAGTATGGTGTGTCAAAGCCACTATATAATGGAATCGAATCTGTTTTATTTTGAAAAAAAAAAACTAAAAAAGAGAAACAAACGTTATAAGAGGAATTTTAACGTTTCTTGAAGGGCAAAGGACATTTATCGCAA
Organism: Thermobia domestica; assembly: GCF_964235325.1. Lineage (NCBI taxonomy): Eukaryota > Metazoa > Arthropoda > Insecta > Zygentoma > Lepismatidae > Thermobia > Thermobia domestica. The sequence goes on from NW_027656554.1 coordinate 75,633, forward strand.
CCGTACAAAATGGATAGGTTTGCTATTCAATTTGAGCTTTATTTCGTCAAAATATGTAAATAACTTTGGGAGATATGGCGAATAGTATGTAGTATAAAGTAACAATGGATAACAATATAATATATATGTACATGACAAATGCTATATTGTTGAATAGTTGCCTAACAACATATATATACCAAATAGGAGAGTTTTTAAAAAAATTGAAGAAATTAGTGGTTGAAGCCATACATTTTCCAGTTACAACGAGTGTCACGTGGTCTCATCAGCCGTGAGAGGGTTAACTATTTCTTCTAAAGCAACAGGTACTACGTTCATTTTTTAGTGCAGTTTGTAGTAATTTGTGCATTTATTTTCTCGTGATGATGTGTAGAACATTTAGTTAGCATATTTGGTTGAGATTTGGAAAAAATATACAGGGTGATGGCAAATTCAGCTTTGTAGTACAGAAAGTATAAATTGGTTTTCAAAATGTGAAGAAAGTGCATATATTAACGAATGTCCTGTATGTACTTCTGAATGGTACAGTAACATATTCCTCTTTTATCATTCGTTAACCACAGTATGGTGTGTCAAAACCACATATAATGGAATCGAATCTGTTTTAATTTGAAAAAACTAAAAAAGAGAAACAAACGTTATAAGAGGAATTTTAACGTTTCTTCAAGGGCAAAGGACCCTTATCGCAAAAGGACAAAATGGAGGGGTTTCCTCTTCAATTTTAGCTTTATTTCGTCAAAATATGTAAATAACTTTGGGAGATATGGCGAATAGTATGTAGTATATAGTAACAATGATTAACAATATAATATATATGTAGAATGACATATGCTATATTGTTGAATAGTTGCCTAACAACATATATATACCAAATAGGAGAGTTTTTAAAAAAATTGAAGAAATTAGTGGTTGAAGCCATACATTTTCCAGTTACAACGAGTGTCACGTGGTCTCATCAGCCGTGAGAGGGTTAACTATTTCTTCTAAAGCAACAGGTACTACGTTCATTTTTTAGTGCAGTTTGTAGTAATTTGTGCATTTATTTTCTCGTGATGATGTGTAGAACATTTAGTTAGCATATTTGGTTGAGATTTGGAAAAAATATACAGGGTGATGCCAAATTCAGCTTTGTAGTACAGAAAGTATAAATTGGTTTTCAAAATGTGAAGAAAGTGCATATATTAACGAATGTCCTGTATGTACTTCTGAATGGTACAGTAACATATTCCTCTTTTATCATTCGTTAACCACAGTATGGTGTGTCAAAGCCACATATAATGGAATCGAATCTGTTTTATTTTGAAACAACTAAAAAAGAGAAACAAACGTTATAAGAGGAATTTTAACGTTTCTTGAAGGGCAAAGGACATTTATCGCAACCGTACAAAATGGATAGGTTTGCTCTTCAATTTGAGCTTTATTTCGTCAAAATATGTAAATAACTTTGGGAGATATGGCGAATAGTATGTAGTATATAGTAACAATGGATAACAATATAATATATATGTAGCATGACAAATGCTATATTATTGAATAGTTGCCTAACAACATATATATACCAAATAGGAGAGTTTTTAAAAAAATTGAAGAAATTAGTGGTTGAAGCCATACATTTTCCTGTTACAACGAGTGTCACGTGGTCTCATCAGCCGTGAGAGGGTTAACTATTTCTTCTAAAGCAACAGGTACTACGTTCATTTTTTAGTGCAGTTTGTAGTAATTTGTGCATTTATTTTCTCGTGATGATGTGTAGAACATTTAGTTAGCATATTTGGTTGAGATTTGGAAAAAATATACAGGGTGATGCCAAATTCAGCTTTGTAGTACAGAAAGTATAAATTGGTTTTCAAAATGTGAAGAAAGTGCATATATTAACGAATGTCCTGTATGTACTTCTGAATGGTACAATAACATATTCCTCTTTTATCATTCGTTAACCACAGTATGGTGTGTCAAAGCCACATATAATGGAATCGAATCTGTTTTATTTTGAAAAAACTAAAAAAGAGAAACAAACGTTATAAGAGGAATTTTAACGTTTCTTCAAGGGCAAAGGACCTTAGCGCAACCGTACAAAATGGAGGGGTTTCCTCTTCAATTTGAGCTTTATTTCGTCAAAATATGTAAATAACTTTGGGAGATATGGCGAATAGTATGTAGTATATAGTAACAATGGATAACAATATAATATATATGTAGAATGACATATACTATATTGTTGAATAGTTGCCTAACAACATATATATACCAAATAGGAGAGTTTTTAAAAAAATTGAGGAAATTAGTGGTTGAAGCCATACATTTTCCAGTTACAACGAGTGACACGTGGTCTCATCGGCCGTGAGAGGGTTAACTATTTCTTCTAAAGCAACAGGTACTACGTTCATTTTTTAGTGCAGTTTGTAGTAATTTGTGCATTTATTTTTTCGTGATGATGTGTAGAACATTTAGTAGCATATTTGGTTGAGATTTGGAAAAAATATACAGGGTGATGGCAAATTCAGCTTTGTAGTACAGAAAGTATAAATTGGTTTTCAAAATGTGAAGAAAGTGCATATATTAACGAATGTCCTGTATGTACTTCTGAATGGTACAGTAACATATTCCTCTTTTATCATTCGTTAACCACAGTATGGTGTGTCAAAGCCACATATAATGGAATCGAATCTGTTTTATTTTGAAAAAACTAAAAAAGAGAAACAAACGTTATAAGAGGAATTTTAACGTTTCTTCAAGGGCAAAGGACCCTTATTGCAAAAGGACAAAATGGAGGGGTTTCCTCTTCAATTTTAGCTTTATTTCGTCAAAATATGTAAATAACTTTGGGAGATATGGCGAATAGTATGTAGTATATAGTAACAATGATTAACAATATAATATATATGTAGAATGACATATGCTATATTGTTGAATAGTTGCCTAACAACATATATATACCAAATAGGAGAGTTTTTAAAAAAATTGAAGAAATTAGTGGTTGAAGCCATACATTTTCCAGTTACAACGAGTGTCACGTGGTCTCATCAGCCGTGAGAGGGTTAACTATTTCTCCTAAAGCAACAGGTACAACGTTCATTTTTTAGTGCAGTTAGTAGTAATTTGTGCATTTATTTTCTCGTGATGATGTGTAGAACATTTAGTTAGCATATTTGGTTGAGATTTGGAAAAAATATACAGGGTGATGCCAAATTCAGCTTTGTAGTACAGAAAGTATAAATTGGTTTTCAAAATGTGAAGAAAGTGCATATATTAACGAATGTCCTGTATGTACTTCTGAATGGTACAGTAACATATTCCTCTTTTATCATTCGTTAACCACAGTATGGTGTGTCAGAGCCACATATAATGGAATCGAATCTGTTTTATTTTGAAAAAACTAAAAAAGAGAAACAAACGTTATAAGAGGAATTTTAACGTTTCTTCAAGGGCAAAGGACCCTTATCGCAAAAGGACAAAATGAAGGGGTTTCCTCTTCAATTTTAGCTTTATTTCATCAAAATATGTAAATAACTTTGGGAGATATGGCGAATAGTATGTAGTATATAGTAACAATGATTAACAATATAATATATATGTAGAATGACATATGCTATATTGTTGAATAGTTGCCTAACAACATATATATACCAAATAGGAGAGTTTTTAAAAAAATTGAAGAAATTAGTGGTTGAAGCCATACATTTTCCAGTTACAACGAGTGTCACGTGGTCTCATCAGCCGTGAGAGGGTTAATTATTTCTTCTAAAGCAACAGGTACTACGTTCATTTTTTACTGCAGTTTGTAGTAATTTGTGCATTTATTTTCCGCTGATGATGTGTAGAACATTTAGTTAGCATATTTGGTTGAGATTTGGAAAAAATATACAGGATGATGCCAATTTCAGCTTTGTAGTACTGAAAGTATAAATTGGTTTTCAAAATGTGAAGAAAGTGCATATATTAACGAATGTCCTGTATGTACTTCTGAATGGCACAGTAACATATTCCTCTTTTATCATTCGTTAACCACAGTATGGTGTGTCAAAGCCACATATAATGGAATCGAATCTGTTTTATTTTGAAAAAAAACTAAAAAAGAGAAACAAACGTTATAAGAGGAATTTTAACGTTTCTTCAAAGGCAAAGGACCTTAGCGCAACCGTACAAAATGGAGGGGTTTCCTCTTCAATTTGAGCTTTATTTCGTCAAAATATGTAAATAACTTTGGGAGATATGGCGAATAGTATGTAGTATATAGTAACAATGGATAACAATATAATATATATGTAGCATGACAAATGCTATATTGTTGAATAGTTGCCTAACAACATATATATACCAAATAGGAGAGTTTTTAAAAAAATTGAAGAAATTAGTGGTTGAAGCCATACATTTTCCAGTTACAACGAGTGTCACGTGGTCTCATCAGCCGTGAGAGGGTTAACTATTTCTTCTAAAGCAACAGGTACTACGTTCATTTTTTAGTGCAGTTTGTAGTAATTTGTGCATTTATTTTCTCGTGATGATGTGTAGAACATTTAGTAGCATATTTGGTTGAGATTTGGAAAAAATATACAGGGTGATTTCAGCTTTGTAGTACAGAAAGTATAAATTGGTTTTCAAAATGTGAAGAAAGTGCATATATTAACGAATGTCCTGTATGTACTTCTGAATGGTACAGTAACATATTCCTCTTTTATCATTCGTTAACCACAGTATGGTGTGTTAAAGCCACATATAATGGAATCGAATCTGTTTTATTTTGAAAAAACTAAAAAAGAGAAACAAAGGTTATAAGAGGAATTTTAACGTTTCTTCAAGGGCAAAGGACCCTTATTGCAAAAGGACAAAATGGAGGGGTTTCCTCTTCAATTTTAGCTTTATTTCGTCAAAATATGTAAATAACTTTGGGAGATATGGCGAATAGTATGTAGTATATAGTAACAATGATTAACAATATAATATATATGTAGAATGACATATGCTATATTGTTGAATAGTTGCCTAACAACATATATATACCAAATAGGAGAGTTTTTAAAAAAATTGAAGAAATTAGTGGTTGAAGCCATACATTTTCCAGTTACAACGAGTGGTCACGTGGTCTCATCAGCCGTGAGAGGGTTAACTATTTCTTCTAAAGCAACAGGTACTACGTTCATTTTTTAGTGCAGTTTGTAGTAATTTGTGCATTTATTTTCTCGTGATGATGTGTAGAACATTTAGTTAGCATATTTGGTTGAGATTTGGAAAAAATATACAGGGTGATGCCAAATTCAGCTTTGTAGTACAGAAAGTAAAATTGGTTTTCAAAATGTGAAGAAAGTGCATATATTAACGAATGTCCTGTATGTACTTCTGAATGGTACAGTAACATATTCCTCTTTTATCATTCGTTAACCACAGTATGGTGTGTCAAAGCCACATATAATGGAATCGAATCTGTTTTATTTTGAAAAAACTAAAAAAGAGAAACAAACGTTATAAGAGGAATTTTAACGTTTCTTCAAGGGCAAAGGACCCTTATCGCAAAAAGGACAAAATGGAG